>NC_083320.1:84494939-84794939 GCF_963455315.2 Globicephala melas
GACACCATTAACATTTGACAGTTTTTTACTTGAATTAGAAGAAATTCTGTTTTCTCACTGTTGTAACCCTAGCTCCTAGAGTGCTGCCTATAGGAGGTGTTCAATTAATAATTTATGGATTTTATAATCATTTTTGTAACATGGGTATTTTTAAAATTGTTATTTTCTTGAAGAAAATACTATTGCTTGTCTAAAAAACAGACAATTCACCCTTTTCCCCATATTGGCAGATGCCAATTTTGTTCGAGTTTGCCCACCATCTCTTCCCAGAAACTCAGGAGAATCATGATTGTTCTTAGCAGGTTGTGGTTGTCCTATCAGTCTGCTTGCCAGGGAATTGTTGTGAGGTGGGCATGTGACCCCAGGACTGGCCAAGGAGATATGTGGAGAGATGATTTTATGGGATTCTGGAAAGTATCTCCTTGCTGATGAAAATAAACTTAGGGAAGAAATAGTTCCTTATCTTCTGCTCTACATCATTTTATCTCATTTTATACCTGGAACCAGGGTACCCATCTTATAAGCATTAAAAAAAGCCAACTTGCTGATATTACTAGAGAAGAAAGATTTAGGTCATGAAAAAGATGACCCTGACTTTTGAAATCATTCAGTTGTGTTCCACTACCACCCCACTAAATGCCAGGGCATGATAGAAATGACAGCCATAATCCCTAATTTCAAAAGTTTATAATGTCCTGGTCTTGAAGACAACATGTCCACATACAAGTGAGAGGACACAAAAAAGATTAACAAACAAGTGTTTCTTATCTGAAGGCTTGCCTGGGGATAATCCACTTACAGATGATTCAGGCTGTTAACAGATTTTTAGCAAGATGATTCTTATATAATGTAATATAAACTTGGGAGGGATACCCCATCCTCACCTTTTGTATATTCTATGGTTAGAGGTAACATAGAGGTTCCTCCCACAATCTAGAGGAAGGGATTATAGGGAGGTTTGAAAGTTGGGCTCTCTAGGGTCATCTTAGCTTCTGTCTACCACAGTCCACCATCTGGCCATCAATGATTCATGTCCCTCTAACATTCAAAATAAAATCACCCCTTCCAAGTTCCCAAGAGTCTCATCTCTTTATAGCACAAGCTCAAAATTCAAAATCTCATTATGTAAATCAGGTCTAGGTAAGAATGATGTTTCTGGGTAGAATCTATTAAGAAGAACTAGTTCTTGAGGCACTCTCTCCATCTGTACCCTGTAACACTACAAATGCAAGCTATCTGCCTTTAACAAACTCAATATAAAATAATGGGACAGACAAAAATAACATTTATAGACATCCAAGTTCAAAAAAGGGGGAAAATGGAAGATAAAAAGGAGTCACTGCTCTATGGACATCCTGAAGTCCAGCCAGGCAAATGTTGGGAGTTTCTTGATTCAATTTCAAGGACAGAGAACAATCCCTCTGTGGCTCTAGGCTCTATCTTCTGGCTCTTGGTTCAGCTTTTTGGTCACTCTTGCTCTTTCATGAAAGGTAGCATAGGTTTACAGCTGAGGAACTTTATCAGGACTTCCTGCCAGTAGAACCTGGGGGGTGAGACACCCTCCTTTCATATTGTACTCTCGGTCTTTTTTAATTCATCTGGTAGTGACTTCTACGTTGAAACCACTAACTCAAGTATTTTCTGGGTCTCCTGTGAATTTTAATGGGGTTCATGTCATAAGACAAAATCCAGGCTCACAGATCTTTTGGGGATAATTCCTTCTCTACCTTGGTGTCCTGCTAAAATGGCTAAGGGACACCACAGTTAACTTAGTAGAATCTTTATGGTTTGATTGGGAGGATCTGTGAGGCACACTGTTGCTCTCTAGAAAGGCCCTTTTTTGTGATGGAATAGCCTAACCTTTTAATTTTCTGAGGTTTAATGAAAAGGTTATAGAATCACATCCTCGACTTTTTCTCCAGAGCAATCTTTCCTGGCAGTAAATCTCTTAATGATAATTTTTTTAATAGTTCTTCCCTCAATTTGCCTCTCTCTTCTCACATTTTACTACAAACAGTAAAAATCAACAAGGCAGCACCTTCACCACTTTGCTTGAAAATCAGCTATATGAACAAATTCATTATTTACAGGTTCTGCTTTCCACATATCTCTAGGAGACAATTTTGCTTATGTTGTCTTCCACTATATAACAAGGATCCCTCTTTCTCCAGCTTTCAATAAAATGCTCCCACCTTCACTGTGAGCCTTCATTGACAGTGTCTTTAATGATCTTGGCCAGACACCTGCCAATGAGCTGTTCTAGGCTATTTAGGCATTTCCTATCATGCTTATCAAAATTTCTCTCATCTCAACCCACAGCCTCGTTCCAAAGCCACTCACGGATTTTTAGGTGTTAGTTTTCTATACCATCTAACAAATTACAACCTTAGTGGCCTAAAACAAGATGTATTTATTACCTCACAGTTTCTGTGGGTCAGGAGCTGGGGAATGTCTTGGCTGAGTTTTCAGCAAGGCCACAGTCAAGGTGTTGGCAAGGGTTATGATTTTCCTTTGAAGGCCTGACTGGGGAAGGATTCAATTCCATGTTCATGCAGGTGGATAGCAGAATTTATCTTTATTGGCTATAACACTGAGGGAGGTAGCTTCTTGCTGGATATTGGCTGGAGACCTTTCTCAGCTCTTTGTTGTGCAAACCTCCTAACATGGCCACTTACTAGTCCCAAGTCCAAAAGAAAGAAAGACTCTAAAGCAAGTCTTCCAGCAAGACAGGCAGGTTATTGTAAAATGTTGTGTAATCATGGAGCAACTCCCATCATCTTTGGCATATTCCACTATTTGGAATCAAGGAAAAATTCTCACCCACTCTCAAAGGAGGAGATTATAACAAAGGTATAAACAGAAGAAGGTGTTAGAGGCTGAACTGTGTTCCCCCAAATTCATTTGTTGAAGTGTGACTCCTAAGAATGTGACTGCATTTAAAGACAGGGTCTTTACAGATGAATGGATAAACAAGATGTGGTACAATGGAATACTACTCAGCCATAAAAAAGAACAAAATAATGCCATTTGCAGCAACATGGATGGAACAAGAGATTATCATACTAAGTGAAGTAAGTCAGAAAGAGAAAGACAAATACCACATGATATCACTTATATGTGGAATCTTAAATATGACACAAATGAACTTTTATGAAGCAGAAACAGACTCACAGACACAGAGAACAGACTTGTGGTTGACAAGGGGGAGGGAGGTGGCGGAGGGATGGAGTGGGAGTTTGAGATCAGCAGATGCAAACTATTATATATAGAATGGATAAACAACAAGGTCCTACTGTATAGCACAGGGAACTATATTCAATATTCTATGATAAACCATAATGGAAAAGAATATGAAAAAAAGAATGTGTACATGTATAACTGAATCATTTTGCTGTAAAGCAGAAATTAACACAACATTGTAAATCAACTATATTTCAATAAAAATTTAAAAAATAATAAAGATAGGGTCTTTAAAGAGGTAATTAAGTTAAAATGAGGTTATTAGGGTGGGCTCTAATTCAGCAAGACTGGTGTCCTTACAAGAAAAGGAGAGTAGGAGACAGACATGTACAGAGGAAAGACCAAGTGAAATTGCGAGGAGAAGATGGCCACCTACAAGTGAAGGAGAGAAATCTCAGAAAAAATCAACCCTACTGACAACTTGGTCTCAGACTTCTAACCCTCAGAAAATAAATTTCTATTGTTAAGCCACCCAGTCTGTGGTATTTTTTTACGGCAAACTAACTCAGCCGGGTCATTGGGGGTCACTTTAGGGTCTATTCTCCACAATTGGAGAAGTTATTGGAGTTTTCAAGACATGGTCCTAAGGAAAATGTGGTGTTCTTCTAAGACGCCTTTGAGTCCTCTCAGGAGGTAGGGGTAAGAGAGACAAACATATGAGGATCTAGGGCTCTCAGTTCCACCTCAGTGAGTGAATTCGACTTCAATCTGTTCTGAATATGAGAATTCTACCTAGTGAGAACTTTTCAAATTCAAAGACCCCATGTAGTCTTATTTGATGTGTCCTATTCCGGGAATATATTCTTCCTATAGAAATTTTACTGATTGTTAAAACAGCATTGGACTAGTATTTAAGAGAACTAAATGCTAATGTCCACTCTGATACAAGACAGTCGGGGAACTTTGAACAAGTCTCCTAAGCTCTCTACATCTTTTGTTTCTTCAACATAAAATTAGGAGTTTGGACAAAATTATTATAGATTCCTTTCCATCTCTCAGTAACATAAATTACAGAAGTTTCTATATTTTTCTGTTAATCACTTTGTTTCTATCTCTCAGTAACATAAATTACAGAAGTTTGTATATTTTGTTGTTAATCACTCTGTTTCCATTTCTACACTTACGGGGAGAGATAAGATAATTCTATATTATACAAAGTTTGTTTTGCTTGATCAATAATAAAGATTTCTGATAATTAAAAGCAAAACATATATTTGTACTGAAAAAGAACTTGACAATATTTCTCCTGCATTAGAAAGATGTATGGGTTATATTTTGAATATTGACTGCAGTTTTTATTCTCAATTATATGTCTTTGAGAAAGGAAATGAAATTAGACATAATAGATTGGGTATTTTCATAAATTCTGTCAGTGCAAAAAAGCCTCTGCAGCCAATTTTAAGAGAAAATATTTTTGTATCTTAAACCACAAATAACAGCTTTTACCTTTGTGTTTTCAGAGATGAATTTATATAGCTGAGATGTCTCTTTGGTGTCTGTGTAAAACAAGTGACAAACTAGAAATAAACTTAATGTTCTTTTAATTCTCAGTTGTCACCTATCCTGGTTCTTCTGTCTTCAGTTCTCACAATGAAGGTTCCTGAACAGAACTCTAAGAATACTTAAAAGGCCAAGTTTCTAAAGCTACACCAGGTAAGCAAGAGGTGCTACATTCAAATGAGCTCTCTGATGTAGAGGTGACAGGCAAGAACTAAATTGGCAGTATTTGCTGAATGATCCATACCCATAGGGGGCAGGATTCCACCTGGTTGGGCTCTTATATTGGAGTAAACTCAAGGACCAGTCTTCATGAAATGAAATGGGCTGTAAGGGAACAGCCAAAGTGACGGCAGATTTTGTGTTCAATGACCGTATGGTTTTCATTATCTTGTTCTCAACGAAGAATTCATCCAAAGAACAACCAAATGAAAGCAATGTGTAAACCATGTCAACCCATCCTTGGATGAACATGTCACATTTGTTCTATTATCTAGTGGTAATTGTGTAAAGGTGGGGAAAGGGGAGAGGAAGAAGTAGGAAAAATAAAAGGTAGTGCAAAAAGAAGGTATGGTAGGAGCAAGGGAAAAGAAATGTATCAGCCATTCAGCTGTTTCATTATGTAGCTTCCCACACTCACCAAAGATGTAATTCATCCTGCAGGTGCAAACATTGTTGGCTTTCTCATGGACTCTTGACGGATGGACCGGATGTACGTTTCCTTACCCCAGATGCTCTTTAAGAACACCGGCAATGAGATAGGGGATTGTATGCACCTGAATCAGCACATTCACTGAGTCTTATTTGTCTCCTTTCTTGTTTAAAGAACCAGTAGTGCTGTGCACAGAGCAAAAAAAACTAGGCAGAGGCTTTTTTCTTTTAATATAGAAAGATGCCCAATCTAAACACCTTTTTGAGTCACTTCTTTATAATTGCCCTGAGATAAACGACACTACTGCCCTGATTACTCATCACCAACAGTCACTTTAGTGGATAATTATCAGAATACATGGCAATATCGCATCCAGTAATAAAATTCATCCTTATGTTTTCTACAAGGTTTTCAAAAATTTCAGATGGATTTTTTCCCTATAAATTGAGAAAAACATAAAGATTTTTAAGTCATTTGAATAGATAATATATTAGAAATGGAAACATTCATTCCATCTGAATCAGTGTCGCCACCCTCCTTCATTAGCTCCCACCAACTTCGAGGATTCCAAAATTCCAAACACAACTGACTCTTTTCAGGCTGAAGTTCCATTGACTTTTGGCAAAAAGCAACTTCCTGGTTCAAAGAAAAAAGGCTTATAAAAAAGCTCACAAGGCTTCTTAGACATCAAATGGGTCTTACGAAACCACATTTTGATGAGCTAAGTGTAAATGAATCAGAAACACATGGATTAAATTTCCCTTGAAATACACATGGGTTTGAAAATCAAGGAAAAAGTGTTTAGCCAAATGTGTTTTGGGTTTCCTTGAACTGAAAACATTTGAAAAAAGTTGAGGCATTTGCTAAACCTTAATACACTGTTGTGTTTGCTAAACCCTCCTCCAAATCAATTAAATTTCCATGAGGCTTCCTTCATTCCCTTGTGGTTTGCCTTGTCACCTCTGTCTTGCCACTTTATAGACCAAACTAAATTCCCATTGAAAAAAATAGACTGTTGTTCTAGATCTACTTAAATATGAAGTAACTATTAAAACCCAGCAAATCAAAGACATTAAGGGGTGGAAAAGCACCCGTTAGGTCATGTGTTCTATCCTGAGGGTTGGAGATCATGCACTCATGGCTCTCCAGTGCTTTATCCAGTGCAGTTTTAAATGTCTCGAGTGACAGGACTTCCACTACCTCCCTTGGGAGAATATTGTGCATTCTAATAGATTTTGCCATTAGGAACTGTGCCTAAGTGTATAGCAGAGGCACAGTGGGATGTCTGGTGGGAAAAATGGTATTATGGATAATTAACTCTTTCACTACTCCATATCAATCACCTGTAGCATGTCCAGCAACTTATTCTAGCATTTCAGGACTAAAGTATGTACTATGATATATGTGCACCTTACTAGTTTTCATTCAAAATACAATATATTGTTAATGGTATAAAATTAGGCCCATGGTAATGTAAGATAAAGTTCCACAATTAAAAGATCCATCACAATAAAACTATGGAATGTCATAAATATATTCTTTTGACTGACAATGTTATTTTAACATGCCTGGAAAATATGTAACTTGAAGTCTTAAGAATTTTTTTCTTTTTGATCAGAAAATGATGTCCAAATGGCACCAACCAGAACCTAAACACATATACTATCTGTATATACACAATATACATACCCAAACTGACTTCCTTCTGCTAATATCTTTTCTTTAAACCTCTTCACAGAAAATTGAACTTATTTTTCATTTCTGCTGCTCCTAAGAAAGGCAATGCATTTATGAGGACATATCTGTCTTTCTAGATAGAAAGGAAAGCCTAGCTTTCAATATAGCTAACATGTTTTCAGAGGTCTTATGGCAGAGTTTACATTAATTTGCTCTAGTTCTCATTCCACTTACAAATGAGTTATAAGTCACATGATGACTTACATGGCCTGTCATACTGCTACTATGCTGACTTTTTCAAAATTCTGCATTGTGAACAGCTGACAGCCATACCTCTTCCATGCCAGTTACTGCAACCTATAAAACTTAACCAATGAAGTGGCGAGAAGAATCAGGTAAGGGGAATGGGAAACTGCATGATATTCTCGACTTCCCTTTTTAATCTCTCAAATATGGAGTGGCTTTTCATGTTTCACACGGTCTTTTTTTTTTTCTTTTAAAATGAGCATTTTCCTCTCCCTCTACCCTGTCCCTCATATTATCTTGCCCCTTTTTATGCATTTCTGTGTCAGTCATACTAAGTGAGTCTCCTGTTAAGATATGGAGTTGAGACTTTTATGTCTACATGGCTCTGTCTCTCTCTTTTTTTTTTTTTCTTTATTATCTGAGGATGTAGGCAGTAGGGAATAGGGATTGAGTTGAATAAATATTTTTCAAAACTCCATATCCATTTGATTATTATCATACTTTATCACTTTAAACTGTCTTTCTTCAAGATATTTTAAATAATATTTAGAGCTGAGGGCTTACTTTTTGATTACTGCATTTGGCACCTACTCATACTTATCATTAGCAAATGAGCTGGGTCATTTTCCCCCCTCACTTATACCAAAATGTGAAGTGTCTCCACCCAGACTGTTTACATTACTGCTGCAGCTTTGGTCACCATGGTCTTTTCCTGCAACAAGTCTAGCTTTCCTTTTTAAATTTTTTTCTTTAATCTTTCCTTATAAGCCAATCCTGCGGCTCATTAATAAGTATGTTACGTTTCTCTGAACTTCTTCTAATGGTTTTCCTTTCTCTCTTGCTTAAGGGAATTGCCATTAATATTTAACAATTTTGAATTTCTGTTTTTAAAAGGGGATGTTAGAGTTTTTAGTATTTAGGCTGATTTAAATTCAAAACAAGTTTTTCATGGGAAAGATTGAAAAACACATATACAATCACCATATGATAGCAATCAAGACCAAAAAGGGGGAGAACTGCTGTTTTCTTTTTTCTTTAAAAAGTATTTGATATTGAAATGATTACAAACAAAGAGTAAGAACAATATTCTGAGTCATGTTACTAAGCTCCGTATTCTAATCTGAATTTAAATTCCTGAGTAAAGGGGTAATTATGTTACTATCTAGAAATGCTTTAAATTATGTCTCATGTTCAAAAAGACTGAGAAATAAAAGGCTCAGTTCTTCATGTAGAGTTAACATTCTAGATTATGGTAAGCATATGATGCATGCTGCCATATTATGGCCACTAGTTTGTTTCTTTTCATTATAGGCAAAAGTAAAAACAGATTCACTAATGCATCCAATGCAATACCTTCAGCTTCCATAAAGGTAGTGAAGTCTAAAAATCTATCAGAAGGAGCTGATGGTGAGGCTGTGCTCAACTAAATTCAAATATACATATTTACTTTCTACTTGTTATATAATGGCTACCTTTACATAAAAGTCACTGTGCACTTCATCTTAATAAGAACGTCAGTTTAGTCATTGTCGGAGAGGGAATTCAAATTCAAGATTTGTTTCTTTAAAAGTGCTTTTACCATATCTTACAAATACATGTTATTTCAGAAAGAGATATTAATAAATCTTTGAAAGTCAACATTTTCTATGCTATGATCATTCCATAGACATTGGGAAAGAGAGAAAATATTTATAAAGCATTTAGTGATGAGTAATTCACAAGGAAATAATTATAAATACAAGTCAAACAAATTGGCAATTGTTTGCATTTCAAATTAGACATCACATGGAATGAAGTATTGCTCTGTTTTGCTTCATGAGTGTCTTAGGGAAAGCTATTCCTACCTACATTTGTGAGGCTCATTTGGAGGTCTAGCTGATAGAACATTAGTCGGGGAGTCTGGATTTCGTAAGTCTCTCCTGGCTCTATGAGACCTCGCTGTGTGGCCTGGTAGAATTTACTCTGAATTTTCGGTATTTGTTTCCTCATCAGTGCAGCTGGGAATAAAAATAATTTTTTTACATGGTAAAGATATCAATGATCAAGCATGCTAACAATTTATTGGAACCAGACCATGTTTTTCACAATAAACATGTTTTCCCTGAAGTAACTGATATTCCTAATAGACTCAATTCCATCTAGACTTTTTAGATAATCACGCATGTCTACTTAAGAGATGAGGAAATTCACTTAAAGAGATGACAGGACTGACCCAGGGCCATATGGGTATCAGAAAAACTACCTAATGCCTTGTTTATAGAAATATTCAACAAATACTACTTAATATGATTCTATGATGTTCAAGCAGATTAGCCACCAACAGACTTTCATTGTTTATTAACTCCTTAAATGCTGTCAGTATATGTGCTTGTCCTTATCCTATAGGTAGCATCAAAAGGCAGAAAAGGTAAAGATATTAAGTCTCCTCTCAGTAGGCATGCTTAAAAAGCACAAAATAAGCAGACTTAATTGTATCCTCTGCTAACGGAATGATGAACAGTGGGTGGCTGCGGAGGGAGCTAGGTTAGCATGGGCAAACAAAATCATGCCAGCCCTAAATTAATTTGAAATTTGGTGTTTTCTCGTGCACAAGCAACCCAGTATTAAAATGTAAGTTGTATAAAAATACGTACATGACTAATGGAATTTGTGATCGTGCTTTACTTTGATCCTTGTATAGTTCAGTTGATCCACGCACAGACAGTAAGAGCACTGACTCTTTTGTAGGGGGGGGGATCATATACCCAGATTTGCTTGGAGTGTCCAAAGACACATTTGTTGTCCCTGCTTCCTGTTAGCATTGTCCTAGATTTTTAAATTTGCAAGCAATGCAATATTATTCATAGTTGCATTCAAACACATGGAGATGGTTTGTTAGAACTCCACCTTTCAGTTATTCAGCCACTGAATATATATAATAATTATTATATATCATATATGTATATATTTCCTTAAAAATCTGTGGCTTTTTGCCTTTTGCAATAAATAAAAATTATTTTAAAAAATATTCTTAATGAAAAGTTAATTATTGACTTTTTATATGCCAAGAATGAGGGTGAAATTTTAACTTGCACAAAATGCTTGTTGATAGTTATTATTCACTACAGGGATTGGAATTATATCAATAAACACATGAAAAAATAAGATGCAACTCTTTTGGAAAAGCATCAGCATCTACTTCAAAATTTAGTAGTTTATAGATGTCTTGCCAAAGATGATATTTTAACAAATGTAGTTAAAGAAGGTAGGTTTTTATATTAGTCTTAAAACTAGGCTTTTCATTTAGATCAAATAAATGTTCTTCATTAATTTTGCTCATGCTTAAGTCCAAAGTTCCTTGTGCACATAAAAAAAGTAAAGTGAGGAACTTCCCTGGTGGTCCAGTGCATAGGACTCAATGCTCCCAATGCAGGGGGCCTGGGTTCAATCCCTGGTCAGGGAACTAGATCCCACATGCATGCCACAGCTAAGAGTTTGCATGCACAACTAGGAAGTCTGCATGCTGCAACTAAAGATCCCGCATGCCGCAACTAAGACCCAGCACAGCCAAAATTAATCGATCAATAAATAAATATTTTTAAAAAAGTAAAGTGATAGCTGTTTATGTACTGGCTCTAATCGAAGAACTTTGCAAAAGGTTAAATTGTGTTAATTTTATATCCTTGTTATCAGATGTTTCATATCAACATACTAATTCCAACAGCAGTTCAGTATTTTGATCCCATTTACAAAATCAAAGTAAAGATTAGGGTAATTCATTTTGCTGAAATGAAACATTTGACAAATTGTAAATTTAGTTTAAAAAGTTTTAAAATAAATAAATAAAATTACTTGGTTTTGTAATGATAACGTAAGTATAAATATTGGTGAAAAAAAGTCATGTTAAAAATATTCTTGCCAAATTAGGAAGCTTGTGGAACAGAAACATTCTTAGAGTTGGCTGTCAAATTAGGAAGCTTATGGAACAGAAACATTCTTAGAGTTGGCTGTGGTGAACACATACTTTACCCTTTTGTTTACAAACAAACTGTGAAAAACTCCAATTAAAATAGAAGTAAGTATGGTCAGGATTTACAGGTGTTTTGTTTTGTTTTTAATTTCTGCAAAGTAGGACTGGCTAAAATATAGAATTTTTGTGATGCAGTTAATGATGAATAATTTTAAAAGTAATATGGTAGTTCATGCTTTCTCTTTTCATTGTCAATAAACAGATTTTAGAAATGTTTTATCCTTTGAAGAACTGCTTTATAAGTAAACCAAAGTATTCTAAAAAAGGTATTAAAACCCTTTTATATTTTTGTATCACTGTGTTAAAAATCAGAACAGATATAGAAAATCAATTCTAAAATTTGTATGGAGCCAAAAAAGACCCCTAATAGCTAAAGCAATCTTAAAGAAGAATAAAAGTGAAGGTGTCACAATTTCTGATTTAAAACTATATTATAAAGCTTCAGTAATCAAAACACTCTGGTACTGGCATAAAAACATACATATACATCAATGTAACAGAATAGAGAAACCCAAAATAAAGCCACAATATACTGTCAATTAATTTAAGATAAAGGAGCCAAGAACATAAAATGTGAAAAAAATATACAGTGTGGAAAATATAGTCTCTTCAAAAAATGATGTTGGGAAAACTGGACAGCCACATGCAAGAAGAATGAAACTGGATCCCATTTTATGCCATAAGCAAAAATCAACTCAAAATGAATGAAAAACTTGAACAGAAGACCTGAAACAGTAAAACTACTGGAAGAAAATGTCAAGTAAGCTGTGTGACATTGGTCTTGGCAATGAGTTTTTGGATTTGTTACCAAAGTAAAGGCAATAAAAGCAAAAATAAACCAGTGGGACCATATCAAACTAAATAGTTCTGCACAGCAAAGCCTTAACAAAATGTAAAGGCTACTTACCCCATGGGATAAAACATTTATAAATCATATTTATGATAAGAGGTTAATACACAAAATATATAAAGAACTCATACACTCAATAGCAATAAAACAAACAATCCCATTAAAAATGAGCAGAAGGTCTAAATAAATATTTTTCCAAAGAAAACATAAAATGCTCAACAAGTACGTGAAAAGGTGATCATCACTAATAATCTCGGGAATGCAGATCAAAACCACAAGGAGATATTACCTCACACCTGTTAAAATGGCTATCATTGAAGACAAGAGATAAGTTTTGGGAAAGTGGAGGAAAGAGAACATTTGTGCCCTGTTGGTGGAAATGTAAATTGGTGCAGCCACCTTGAAAAACAATAGGGAACTTTCCACAAACAGAAAGAAATTAAAATTTATCCTTGTAATAACAATGCAAAAATTGAGAAATTTAAATGGTGAATACTCAAACAGCATGCACTATTTAATTTTTAAATCTGAAGATTGTGCTGCAAAATATCTTAACTTGTGGGAAAAAAAATTTGGAGTTCCTAGTTTTAACTGAAAAAATGTATGCTGTATACTAAAATGGAAAAGAAAATTAGAAAGCCTACAGTTTTACAGGATTTAAATATGGCAAAACACTCAAAATAGTCAGGAATAGCTAATTTATTTGAAATGTATAGTCTTATAAAAAGAGTTGTTAGATATAGGTGAAAGGTAATGTGAATGAAACAAAAAGACAGTACCTGTAAAAATAATTAGACAGTACTATGTACATATTTTTACATTAAAAAAATTAGAATTGAATATATTTTCTTTTTAGAAATTTAGAACTTACCATGAGTTATCAGATACTTCAGTATATGTTAACACATCATTTTCTCATTTAAATTTATTATGGTCCACGGAGAAGAGTAAATTGAAGGCATTAACTATTTCAAATTGATTAACCTGAAAAAAAAGAAACTTGGAAGAATATTACAGGTAATTTTATGAAGAAGTTAAAAATAGAAAGCCTTTGTGATGATATTCACAGAACTCTGAAATTTATTTAAAAACACTGAATTATACACTTAAAATAAATGGATTTTTATGGCATGTAAATACCTCAATAAAGCTTTTAAAAATGTTTCTAAAAAACCACATTGAAAAACAAAGTATGTTCTAGGGAACAAAACCAGTAACACAATAATGAAAACAAACTAAGAAAACTGATTGTGTTCATGAAAATGTACCAAAAATATTTTTTCTACTTATGTTCCTTCATAATATCCAATAAATAAGTACTTTTGTTTTAATTTATATAAATAAATTATTTCATCTTTAAGAAAAAGGTTTATTTTTGAAAATTATTTTTGGTTTACAATAAAACTGTGGTTTCTTTGACCAATAAATAAACATTTCAAAATAATGTATAAACTTTAATGCTTTTAGCACCCCCTTTCACTCTTAAAAATGTCCTTTTGGGGATAATACAGTACACACTCACACTCCTTCTGTGACACCACATGCTGAGTGCTACGATTTTCACAAATTGTAATTCTTTTAACCCTCATCACAACTTTATGAAGCAGGTTCTGAGGGGACAATTGGGCCTAGAGAAGTGAAGTCACTGTCCCAGGTTGCACAGGTAACTAGTGGCACCAGGAGCCATGCCCAGGTAGTTTGGCTCTAAAGCTGTGACTTGTGTTGGTAACCACTGAACAAACATTCTTTTGAGCTCTTTGCTCCAGAGGCTATGCCTGTGACCTATATTTCTGTACTCAGATCACCAGGCCCTGCCTTTCTCTTCTGGTGGATAGTTTTGCTCTCAGGGATTTGTTTTCAAATTATTTCTGCATTGCTGTTTTGGTTTATTGTGCCCCAGAAAGCCTCATAATTACAGCCACATTACTCTTCTGTCCCTGCTCCCTGCCTCCATATAAACATTTGGAGAAAATTAAGAGCTAGTGAAATGAAGTAAGTGCTTGTAGGAATAGCAACCTGCACTATTTCAGTTGCTACTGAGATCTGTGTAATACACATGTAATAACATAGTATATGCAGTTCTGACTTAGACATCTCTACTTTAAAATTACATCTCTTATCATAACTTCATTACTCCAAGTCTGTCATAATGATGTGAAATATCATAAAGATGATATCTAAACAGGAAGCACTTTTTTAAAACATCTTTATTGGACTATAATTGCTTTACAATGTTGTGTTAGTTTCTGCTGTATAACAAAGTGAATCAACTATATGTGTACATATATACCCACATCCCTTCCCTCTTGTGTCTCCTTCCCACCCTCCCTATCCCACCCCTCTAGGTGGTCACAAAGCACCAAGCTGATCTCCTTTAAACAGGAAGCACTTTTAAACGTGCATGCAGTTCTTCTTCTTGATCAGCAGAACATTACTTTGCCTTCCTATACTAAGTAGACAGGCAAACAGAGTAGGATTTATCCCCTAGTTCGGGCGAAGGAATAGAGGGTAGGCAGGACTACGAGTTTCAGCATCCATCTTTACCCCTTCTAAGTTCATCAGCATAAATCTCCCCTCTGCCCTCCCTACCCAATATAGTCCCAAAGGTAATCTTGGCCAGGTGTATGCACCATCCTTTCTCAAAAGGGCAAATGGCTGTGCTTTGTACTGTATTGGTTTTCTCCTTACAGAAATGTCCAGTCATCTTCCTCCTATAACTCTTCCTCGTATTCAAATTCTACTCCTCTCCAAAGATCTGGTTACAGGCCTACCTCCTCAATGGAACTATTTCAATACTCATAATTTAATTCTGTTGAATACTAATAATACTTATTGACTATATTACACAATATAGCATTGAATTTATATGCATGTACTATACACACATAGATATATACATCTATATATGCTGTTTTTAATTCCATGTTTTTATTCGTTTCTCCCCAGTAAATTGTAAATTTTCTGGAAAGGCATTGTGTCTTAGATTTGTCTACCTTTCTAACTATGCTCATTATTTGGTCGATAGACAATTGTATTCACTAGATTAAAGGTTTTGTTTCTTTTGATTGGTTTTTAAGGCATTCAATTATAACAAAAATGGCTCAGCATTATGATATCCTTTATCCCTAGCTACTTGCCATGTAGAATGTAGAATAGGTTCTTCTTATATTCCAAATCACATTATAAGTTCATGAGTCTTAAATTCCACCTGGCCTAACATCTATCCTTATCTCCTGCAGTGACACTGGAACTTAGCTGTTAACACTTCTGTTCCTTGAAGACATAGTAGTCTTTGTCCAATGCATTGATTTGATAGGCAACAACCCAGATCAGATTTCTCCATGGAATGTCAAAACATCAGACATGCTGCAACATCTATTCCATAGTTAACCTGATTAATACAGTCATTCAGTGCTTCTTAAATTTCCTTTAAGTTGGCATCACATTTGTTGCCATTTTGAATGGTTGAGGGAATGCATACCACCATCAGCAGAGAGGAAAGCACATGAAACAACAATACACTGACAAGTGCATGAGAAGTACTGTGAAGCAGAATTGTAGGCTTCATTTTCTTCTTTTACCTTTCTCCTCTCTTCTTCCTTCCTCAAAATCAAGTTTAGTAAAAACTCTTATCAATATATAATACCGTCTTTCTTCTTTCTGTCTATTGACAAATTACTTGAAAAAAGATAGTATACAAATTCTGTTCTAAGAGTGGGACTCAGGACATAAAAACAGTAGCCATGTATTTGTGTACTGCTTTGAATGAAATCAGGATACAACGGATTAAACTGTCTTAAGAATCATTGCCACTCAGCAGTTTTATTTTATTAAATAATAAAATATAATCGTCAAATACCTGCATAAGACATGCATAGAAAGGGAAATAAAATTCTCACTTTTTTCACTCAAGACCTAATTCCCAGTGGTGAAACTTGCATATTATGAAGATGTGGCCTTTTGAAGGTTTCTATGAACATTTTTTAAAGACTTATATTTTTAGAACTATTAACCATTTTTAACATAAAAAATTAGGTTTAAAGACCCACAATTTTATTAAAAATCAAAAAGATAAAATTTTTATCTTATTTCATGTTATTTTATTCTAACAATGTTTTTAAATTTCCCTAACTTTTATAGCTTGTTATATAAATACATATACATACGTATCATATTGAATAATTTATATATATACATATCTTTAGCACACTCATTTTACATAAGTGAAAACATGACCTAATAAAATGATACTTTGTTACTTAAGTGATGCAAATATTTGAACTATCTTATTTGAATTAGGTTTCTGCTCTTTTGCTTTCACCAGTAAGTCTTTTGTTTTATGTTACACTCACTGCACCATAGGAATTTCTTTAAGAAATGAAAGAAGGAGAGAAGGATTTCCTTCTTGAAGTAAGTTTATATGGTGATTCTGTTACTGCCGTTTGCAGTAGTAAGTCAAATATGATATTTTACTGGGAAGACCGATTCTATTTTGAATATAAAAACTGTGCTATGGGGGTTTGGTTCCTTTGCATTTTATTAATTGGGTATTATTATTAAGGCAAGTAATAGCTTTATTTGAATCTTCATTCTTTGAGGAAAAACATACATCAATGATGTCTTTATGGATGGCTTTATGATAATCTTTGTGGTGATTCTTGTATAGTCACTCTTTGCATTTTATTTCTAATACAAACACCACTTGGGCTCTTTCAGGAATGACTACTGGGGAAATGAGAATAATGTCACAGCCTTCTCTGGACAGTGTATACACTCTCTATAAGAGGTGTAGTTCAACTTGGTCCACAAGAGATAAGTAACATGCAGCTATATGCAAAGGTGGTGGAAGAACTTACTTAGAGTTATACTGTGTGACACAGAAGATTTACGTATTTGGATAATTAATTAGAGTCATGAGTAGAAAGGTGGCTTGGGATCAGTTTACAGAAGATATCCACCACCAAAATGATTAATTAAATTAATCAGCAACTTTTTAGTGGAAAAGTAAATGTAGTAACTATAATGCTAAGCAGATTCATTGCACAAGTATAGAATGGAAATGGAGACCAGAAAAAAAGGGGTGAGAGTCCCCATAATACTGTACTCCTGAGGGATCCTGTAGTACCATCACAAGTGAGAGACATGTTAGTTGGTTTCTATTAGGATAGATCCAGGAACACTGCTCACCAGTATAAGAAGACTTGTTGCCAAGACTGAAAGTTAGCAAAAGGCAGAAAGAGAACCTGAGGTTTACATAAAATGAAGAAAAGGAGACAGGAGTCAATATTCATAGTGATGAAAGTACTACAGTGTTCATTGCTCTGGTTTGACCCCTCATGTTCAAAGCTTCTTTCATTGACATAGCATGAAAGGTAACTGGACAGCTTTGCAAAGGCGAGGTCACCTAGCCCAAGGGTCTCTCAGTACCAATCTTTGGACCCTGTTAGCCTAACTTCAAAACAGTTATTCTGGGGGGCAGGGTGGGAAAGACTAATTAATAATCCAGATTTCTGGTACCTGATCCCATAGATTCTGTCTCTGTAGGAATATCTGGGGTGGGGCATAGGAATCTGTTATACTTCTGCTGTGTTTGTTTCTCTTGTTGCTGTTCTAAGGTATGCCTTAACTGAGAGAGTTACCAGGTAATGCCTTCCTAATATCAATAGTTGTTCTTAAACTTTAGAGGGTATTATAATCACCTGTAGTAACTTGGTAACCCATAGGTTACCTGAGCATTTACATTTTTAACAAGGTCCCAGGTAATACTGGTATTTCTGATTCAAGGACCAAAAAATTGAAAAACACTTGGTAGAGTGGTTATGTATTCAAGTGTCTGCAAAGTCTAAATAAAAAATACGTTTGCAAGAATCAGAATAAGTAATAAGAAATGAAGAGTCTATATGAATTACAGAGAGCATGCTCAACCTAAATATATTTATAATACAGTTTATTTTAAGATACTTTATTGGCTAGTTGAAAATTCTCTGAAGGAAAATCTGCCCTATGCTCTTAAATGTGTGATTACTAGCTCTGTGAACTCAGATTAAGCATGGATTTCTAAGAATGGTGGAAATATTATTCATTCATTCATTCACTTATTCATTCATTCCCTCATTCGGTCAGTTATTCAACAAATATTTATTGAGAAACTGCTTTTGGCCAGGTAGTATTTTTGGCAGATGGAATATATCAGTAAACAAAATAGGAAAAAATAAACTGGCCCTCATGAAGAATTTTGAATAGAACCAATGCACTTCAACATATTTAGTTTAAAATTAAAATACAAATAATCTTAAGGTCTGCTTTAATTATTAGTTAAAACTCTCAAAATGCAATCACTGAATAGCAATCCAAACATAAATGTCTGTTTCATAATTTTTTTAACAGCTTTATTGGAGTATAATTGCTTTACGGTGGTGAGTTAGTTTCTGCTTTATAACAAAGTGAATCAGGTATACATATACATATATCCCCATATCCCCTCCCTCTTGCATCTCCCTCCCACCCTCCCTATCACACCCCTCTAGGTGGTCACAAGGCACCGAGGTGATCTCCCTGTGCTATGTGGCTGCTTCCCACTAGCTATCTATTTTACATTTGGTAGTGTATATAAGTCCATACCACTCTCTCACTTCATCCCAGCTTATGCTTCCCCCTCCCCTTGTCCTCAAGTCCATTCTCTACATCTGCGTCTTTATTCCTGTCCTGCCCCTAGGTTCTTCAGAAACATTGTTTTTTTTTAGATTCCATACATACGTGTTAGCATACAGTATTTGTTTTTCTCTTTCTGACTTACTTCACTCTGCATGACAGACTTTAGGTCCATCCACCTCATTACAAATAACTCAATTTCATTTCTTTTTATGGCTAATATTCCATTCTATATATGTACCACATCTTTATCCATTCATCTGTCGATGGCCACCTAGGTTGCTTCCATGTCCTGGCTATGGTAAATAGAGCTGCAATAAACATTGTAGTACATGACCCTTTTTGAATTATAGTTTTCTCAGGGTATATGCCCAATAGTGGGATTGATGGGTCATATGGCAGTTCTATTCTTAGGTTTTTTTTTTTTTTTTTTTTTTTTGCGGTATGTGGGCCTCTCACTGTTGCGGTCTCCCGTTGCGGAGCACAGGCTCCGGACGTGCAGGCTCAGTGGCCATGGCTCACGGGCCCAGCCGCTCCGCGGCATGTGGGATCCTCCCGGACCGGGGCACAAACCCGTGTCCCCTGCATCGGCAAGCAGACTCTCAACCACTGCGCCACCAGGGAAGCCCTATTTTTAGTTATTTAATAAACCTCCATACTGTTATCCATAGTCGCTGTATCAATTTACATTCTCACCAACAGTGCAAGAAGGTTCCCTTTTCTCCACACCCTCACCAGCATTTATTGTTTGTACATGTTTTGATGATGGCCATTCTGACTGGAGTGATGCGATACCTCATTGTGGTTTTGATTTGCTTTTCCCTAATTAGTAATGTTGAGCATTCTTTCATGTGTTTGTTGGCAATCTGTATATCTTCTTTGGAGAAATGTCTATTTAGGTCTTCTGCCCATTTTTGGATTAGGTTGTTTGTTTTTTTGATATTGAGGTACATGAGCTGCTTGTAAATTTTGGAGATTAAACCTTTGTCAATTGCTTCATTTGCAAATATTTTCTCCTTTTATGAGGGTTGTCTTTTGGTCTTGTTTATGGTTTCCTTTGCTGTGCAAAAGCTTTTAAGTTTCATTAAGTCCCATGTGTTTATTTTTGTTTTTATTTCCATTACTCTAGGAGGTGGGTCAAAAAGGATCTTGCTGTGATTTATGTCATAGAGTGTTCTGCTTATGTTTTCCTCAAGAGTTTTATTGTGTCTGGCCTAACATTTAGGTCTTTAATCCATTACGAGTTTATTTTTGTGTATGGTGTTAGAGAGTGTTCTAATTTCATTCCTTTACAAGTAGCTGTCCAGTTTTCCCTGCACCGCTTATTGAAGAGGCTGTCTTTTTTCCATTGCATATTGTTGCCTCCTTTATCAAAAATAAGGTGACCATATGTGTGTGGGGTTATCTCTGAGCTTTCTCTCCTGTTCCATTGATCTATCTTTCTGTTTCTGTGCCAGTACCATACTGTCTTCATTAATGTAGCTTTGTAGTATAGTCTGAGAAAGGGAACATGCTTCTTCCAGATCCGTTTTTCCTTCTCAAGATTGTTTTGGCTATTAGGGGTCTTTTGTGTTTCCATACAAATTGTGAAAATTTTTGTTCTAGTTCTGTGAAAAATGCCATTGGTAGTTTGATAGGGATTGCATTGAATCTGTAGATTGCTTTGGGTAGTATAGTCATTTTCACAATGTTGATTCTTCCAATCCAAGAACATGGTATATCTCTCCATCTGTTTGTATCATCTTTAATTTCTTTTATCACTGACTTAATAGTTTTCTGCAAACAGGTCTTTTGTCTCATTAGGTAGGTTTATTCCCAGGTATTTGATTCTTTTTGTTGCGTTGGTAAATGGGAGTGTTTCCTTAATTTCTTTCAGATTTTTCATCGTTAGTGTATAGGAATGCAAGAGATTTCTGTGCATTAATTTTGTATCCTGCTACTTTACCAAATTCATTTATTAGCTCTAGTAGTTTTCTGGTACCATCTTTAGGATTCTCTATGTATAGTATCATGTCATCTGCAAATAGTGACAGCTGGACTTCTTTTCCATTTTGGATTAGTTTTATTTGTTTTTCTTCTCTGATTGCTGTGGCTAAAACTTCCAATACTATGTTGAATAATAGTGGTAAGAGTGGGCAAACTTGTCTTGTTCTTGATCTTAGAGGAAATGGTTTCAGTTTCTCACCATTGAGAACAATGTTGGCTGTGGGTTAGTCATATATGTCCTTTATCATGTTGAGATAAGTTCCCTTTATGCCTACTTTCTGGAGGGTTTTTATCATAAATCGGTGTTGAATTTTGTTGAAAGCTTTTTCTGCATCTATTGAGATGATCATATGGTATTTATCCATCAGTTCATTAATATGGTGTATCACATTGATTGATTTGCATATACTGAAGAATCTTTGCATTCCTGGGATAAACCCCACTTGATCATTGTGTATGGTCATTTTAATGTGCTGTTGGATCCTGTGTGCTAGTACTTTGTTGAGGATTTTTGCATTTGTTCATAAGTGATATTGGCCTGTAGTTTTCTTTCTTCGTGACATCTTTGTCTGGTTTTGGTATCACAGTGATGGTGGCCTCGTAGAATGAGTTTGGGAGTGTTCCTGCCTCCGCTATATTTTGGCAGAGGTTGAGAAGTATAGGTGTTAGCTCTTCTCTAAATGTTTGATAGAATTTGCCTGTCAATCCATGTAGTCTGGGGCTTTTGTTTGTTGGAAGATTTTTAATCACAGTCTCAATTTCAGTGCTTGTGATTGGTCTGTTTATATTTTCTATTTCTTCCTGGTTTAGTCTCGGAAGGTTGTGCTTTTTGAAGAATTTGTCCATTTCTTCCAGGTTGTCCATTGTATCGGCATATGGTTGCTTGTAGTAATCTCATGATCCTTTGTATTTCTGCAGTGTCAGTTGTCACTTCTCCTTTTTCATTTCTAATTCTATTGATTTGAGTCTTCTCCCTTTTTTTCTTGATGAGTCTGGCTAATGGTTTATCAATTTTGTTTATCTTCTCAAAGAACCAGCTTTTAGTTTTATTGATCTTTGCTATTGTTTCCTTCTTTTCTTTTTCATTTATTTCGGATATGATCTTTATGATTTCTTTCCTTCTGCTAACGTTGGGGGTTTTTGTACTTCTTTCTCTAATTGCTTTAGGTGTAAGGTTAGGTTGTTTATTTGAGATGTTTCTTGAGGTAGGAATTTATTGCTATAAACTTCCCTCTTAGAACTGGTTTTGCTGCATACCATAGGTTTTGGGTCGTCATGTTTTCATTGTCATTTGTGTCTAGGTAGTTTTTGATATCCTCTTTGATTTCTTCAGTGAGCTCTTGGTTATTTAGTAGTGTATTGTTTAGCCTCCATGTGTTTGAATTTTTTACAGTATTTTCCTGTAAGTGATATGTAGCCTTATAGCATTGTGGTCAGAAAAGATACTTGATACGATTTCAATTTTCTTAAATTTACCAATGCTTGATTTATGACCCAAGATATGGTCTATCCTGGAGAATGTCCATGAGCACTTGAGAAGAAAGTATATTCTGTTGTTTTTGGATGCCTATAAATATCATGTAAGTCCATCTTATTTAATGTGTCATTTAATGCTTATTTCCTTATTTACTTTCATTCTGGATGATCTGTCCCTTGGTGAAAGTGGGGTGTGAATGTTCTCTACTATTATTGTGTTACCTTCGATTTCCCCTTTTATGGCTGTTAATATTTGCCTTATGTATTGACATGTTACTGTGTTGGGTGCATACACATTTACAATTGTTATATCTTCTTCTTGGATTGATCCCTTGATCATTATGTAGTGTCCTTCTTTGTCTCTTGTAATAGTCTTTGTTTTAAAGGCTATTTTGTCTGACATGAGAATTGCTACTCCAGCTTTTTTTTGATTTCTATTTACATGGAAAACCTTTTTCCATCCCCACACTTTCAGTCTGTATGTGTCCCTAGGTCTAAAGTGGGTCTCTTTTAGACAGCATATGTACAGCTGTTGTTTTTGTATCCATTCAGCCAGTCTATGTCTTTTGGTTGGAGCATTTAATGCATTTACATTTAAGGTAATTATCGATATGTATGTTCCTATTACCATTTTCTTAATTGTTTTGGGTTTGTTATTGTAGGTCTATTCCTTCTCTTGTGCTTCCTGCCTAGAGAAGTTTCTTTAGCATTAGTTGTGAAGCTGGTTTGGTGGTGCTGAATTCTCTTAGCTTTTGCTTCTCTATAAAGGTTTTAATTTCTCCATCGAATCTGAATGAGATCCTTGCTAGTTAGAGTAATCTTGGTTGTATGTTTTTCCCTTTCATCACTTTAAATATGTCCTGCCACTCCCTTCTGGCTTGCAGAGTTTCTGCTGAAAGATCAGCTGTTAACCTTTTAGGGTTCCCTTGCATGTTATTTTTCCTTTGCTGCTTTTAATATTTTTTCTTTGTATTTAATTTTTGATAGTTTGATTAATATGTGTCTTGGCATGTTTCTCCTTGCATTTACCCTGTATGGGACTCTCTGTGCTTCCTGGACTGGATTAACCATTTCCTTTCCCATATTAGGGAAGTTTTCAACTATAATCTCTTCAAATATTTTCTCAGTCCCTTTGTTTTTCTCTTCTTCTTCTTGGACCCCTATAATTTGAATGTTGGTGCATTTAATATTGCCCCAGAGGTCTCTGAGCTTGTCCTCAATTCTTTCCATTCTTTTTCTTTATTCTGCTCTGTGGTAGTTATTTCCACTATTTTATCTTCCAGGTGACTTATCCATTCTTCTGCCTCAGTTATTCTGCTATTGATTCTTTCTAAAGAATTTTTAACTTCATTGATAGTACTGTTCATTATTGATTGTTTGCTCTTTAGTTCTTCTAGGTGCTTGTTAAATGTTTCTTGTATTTTCTCCATTCTATTTCCAAGATTTTGGATCATCTTTTCTATCATTACTCTGAATTCTTTTTCAGGTAGACTGCCTATTTCTTCTTCATTTGTTTGGTCTGGTGGGTTTTTACCTTGATCCTTCATCTGCTGTGTGTTTCTCTGTCTTCTCATTTTTCTTTACTTACTATGTTTGGGGTCTCCTTTTCTCAGGCTGCAGGTTCACAGTTCTCGTTGTTTATTGTGTCTGCCCCCAGTGGCTAAGTTTGGTTCAGTGGGTTGTGTAGGCTTCCTGGTGGAGGGGACTAGTGCCTGTGTTCTGGTGGATGAGGCTGGATCTTGTCTTTCTGGTTGGCGCGACCATGTCTGGTGGTGTGTTTTGGAGTGTCTGTGGCCTTATTAGAATTTAGGCTGCCTCTCTGCTAATGGCTGGGGCTGTGTTCCTGTCTTGCTAGTTGTTTGGCATAGGGTGTCCAGTAGTGGAGCCTGCTGGTCCTTGAGTGGAGCTGGGTGCTAGCACTGAGATGGAAGTCTCTGGGAGAGCTTTTGCTGTTTGATATTATGTGGAGCCAGGAGGTCTCTGGTGGACCAATGTCCTATACTCAGCTCTCCCATCTCAGAGTCACAGGCCTGACCCCCAGCCGGAGCACCAAGACCCTGTCAGCCACATGGGTCAAAATAAAAGGGAGAAAACAAGAAAGAACGAAAGAAAAAAATAAAGTAAAATAAAGTTATTAAAACAAAAAATAATTATTAAAAATAAAAAAATTTCAAGTAATTAAAAAAAGAGAGAAAGAAGAGAGCAACCAAACCAAAAAACAAATCCACCAATGATAACAAGCGCTAAAAACTATACTAAAAAAAAAAAAAAAAACCCAAAACAAGGACAGAGAGACAGAGAGAACCCTAGGAAAAATGGTAAAAGCAAAGCTATACAGACAAATCACAAAAAGACGCATACCTATACACAGTCAGAAAAAGAGAAAATGAAAAAAATATATATATATCATTGCTCCCAAAGTCCACCACCTGAATTTTGGGATGATTCGTTGTCTATTCAGGTATTCCTCAGATACAGGGTACATCAAGTTGATTGTGGAGATTTAATCCGTTGCTCCTGAGGCTGCTGGGAGAGATTTCCCTTTCTCTTCTTTGTTCGCACAGCTCCTGGGTTGTTTTTTTTTTTTCTTTTTTTTGTGGTATGCGGGCCTCTCACTGCCGCGGCCTCTCCCGTTGCAGAGCACAGGCTCCGGAAGCGCAGGCCCAGCAGCCATGGCTCACGGGCCCAGCAGTTCCACGGCATGTGGGATCTTCCCAGACCGGGGCACAAACTCACGTCCCCTGCATCGGCAGGCGGACTCCCAACCACTGCACCACCAGGGAAGCCTGCTCCTGGGGTTTAACTTTGGATTTGGCCCCGCCTCTACGTGTGGGTTGCCTGTGGGCATCTGTTCTTCTCTGACAGGACAGGGTTAAAGGAGCAGCTGATTAGGGGGCTCTGACTCACTCAGGCCAGGGGGACTGACGTGTACGGAAGGCAGGAAGAGCCTGAGGTGGCAGAGGCCAGCGTGACATTGTACCAGCCTGAGGCGCACCGTGTGTTCTCCTGGGGAAGCTGTCCCTGGATCACGGGACCCTGGCAGTAGCAGCCTGCACAGGCTCCCATGAGGGGAGGTGTGGACAGTGACCTGTGCTTGCACACAGGCTTCTTGGTAACAGCAGCAGAATTAGCATTTCATGTCCGTCTCTGGTGTCCGCGCTGGTAGCCGTGGCTCACGCCCGTCTCTGGAGCTCATTTAGGTGGTGCTCTGAATCCCCTCTCCTCACGCACCCCAAAACAATTGTCTCTTGCCTCTTAGGCAGGTCCAGATATTTTTCTGGACTCCCTCCCGGCTAGCTGTGGTGCACTAGCCCCCTTCAGGCTGTGTTCATGCAGCCAACCCCAGTCCTCTCCCTGGCATCTGACCTCCGAAGCCTGAGCCTCCACTCCCAGCCTCCACCCGCCCCAGCGGGTGATCAGACAAGCCTCTCGGGCTGGTGAGTGCTGGTCGGCACTGATCCTCTGTGCGGGCGTCTCTCTGTTTTGCCCTCTGCACTCGTTTTTATGCCGTCCTCTGTGGCTCCGAAGCTTCACCCCCACCACCCCCTGTCTCTGCCAGTGAAGGGGCTTCCTAGTGTGTGGAAACGTTTCCTCCTTCACAGCTCCCTCCCAGTAGTGCAGTATCTGTCCCTAACCTTTTGTCTCTGTTTTTGCTTTTTTCTTTTGCCCTACCCAGGTACGAGGAGAGTTTCTTGCATTTGGGGAAGTCTGAGGTCTTCTGCCAGCATTCAGTAGGAGTTGTTCTACATGTAGACGTATTTCTTATGTATTTGTGGGGAGGAAGGTGATCTCCACTTCTTACTCTTCCACCATCTGGAAGGTCTCTCTCTGTTTCATGATTTTTAAACAGAATACTTGTATTGTTTAGTTCATCTAACTGCCAGAAAAAAAAAAAAAAGACAAAAAAAGCTCGTCTGAAAGTTCTGAGGTATAAATGTAAAGGCTATGATTTTGGGAATACCAAATCTTAGCACCCTTTATCAAATGTATGGAAAAGTGGTTTATGAGACCTTGAGGGAGATATTAGATTTCGGAAATACAAACAGGATCATTTAATACAGCTATTTTCAATCCTGCCTTCAAGTAAGAATTGACAAGAAGCTTTTGAAAAATACCAATACCTGGTCACACCCCCAGAATTTCTGTTTTCCCTTGTTCTGGGTAGGCTCAGGCATCACCAGTTTCAAAGGCTTCCCAAGTAATTCTAATGTGTAACTGACTGAAAATCACTGATAAAGGAAGTGCTATCAGTCCGTTTGTTAACAAATATTTATTGTAACCTACTATGAGCATGTGTTAGAATATACACACTCATGAACAAAACAGATGCAAAATATATCCTCCTGAGTATATACATAGTTCCTTAGTATTTTAAAGAACCACAGAAATGGACAGCACTTTACTAGGTATTGGTTTGAAGTTTTGAGCACCTACTGGATTACTTGACTGCCACACTGTGGAAAGTCATTTGCGGACTCTGGATTTTGTCCCTGAGCAGCTGTGGGTTTTGGTGGACAAGTTTTTCTTGAAGTAACATCAGAATGGCAACAAGCTCACTGAGAATTTTTAAATGCCACAAACAGATTTTGAACATAATCTAAAAGACTATACCTGAAGCACAGTTTATCTCAGATCCATAACAGTTTCTTCTTAATCAGAAAGAAAGGAAGTAGACACCAAAGGGGCAAGTCCTATTACAAGTCAACTGACTTAAGGCTACATGAAAGAAAACAATGCACACAATGTTCTCAGTAGGACGTGAAGAATTCTATCCTCAGAGTATTGAAAAAAGCAGAATTTTAACTGGATGAGAAGGGCTGATTTTGATCTAAGAAATAAATTACCAGTCAAAGAATTTAGGGGGACCTTCAAGATGGTGGAGGATTAAGACATGCAGATCACCCTTCTCCCCACAAATACATGGAAAACACATCTACATGTGGAACAACTCCTATAGAACACCTACTGAATACTGGCAGAAGAACTCAGACTTCCCAAAAGGCAAGAAAATACCCACGTACCTGCGTAGGGCAAAAGAAAAAAGAAAAATACATAGACAAAGGAATAGGGATGGGACTTGCACCTCTGGGAGGGAGCTGTGAAGGAGGGAAAGTTTCCACATACTAGGAAGCCCCTTCACTGGCAGAGACTGTGGGCGGGCAGGGGGAAGTTTTGGAGACACAGAGGAGAGCACAGCAACATAGGTGCAGAGGGCAAAGCGGAGAGATTCCTGCACAGAAGATCAGTGCAGACCAGCACTCACCAGCCCGAGAGGCCTGTCTGCTCACCCGCTGGGGTGGATGGGGGCTGGGAGCTGGGGCTCAGGCTTCGGAGGTCAAATCCCAGGGCGAGGACTGGGGTTGGCTGCGTGAACACAGCCTGAAGGGGGCTAGTGCGCCACAGCTAGCTAGGAGGGAGCTCGGGAAAAAGTCTGGACCTGCCTAAGAGGCAAGAGACCATTGTTTCAGTGTGTGCAAGGAGAGGGGATTCAGAGCACCACCTAAACAAGCTTCAGAGAGAGGCACGAGCCATGGCTATCAGATTGGACCCCAGAGACAGACAGGCATGAAATGCTAATGCTGCTGCTGCAGCCACCAAGAAGCCTGTGTGCAAGCAGAGGTCACTATCCACACGCCCTCTGGGAGCCTGTGCAGCCTGCCACTGCCAGGGTCCCATGATCCAGGGACAACTTCCCCAGGAGAATACACAGCGCACCCCAGGCTGTTGCAGTGTCATGCTGGCCTCTGCTGCTGCAGGCTCACCCTGCATTCCAATTATAACTACCATACCCATCCCTACCCTGGCCTGAGCGAGCAAAAGCCCCCTAATCAGCTGCTGCTTTAACCCCTTCCTGTCCGGGTGGGGAATAGATGCCTGAGGGTGACCTACACGTGGAGGTGGGGCCAAAACCAAAGCTGAACCCCAGGAGCTGTGCGAACAAAGGAGAGAAAGGGAATTTTTCCATGCAGTCTCAGGAGCAGTGGATTAAATCTCCACAATCAACTTGATGTACCCTGCATTTGTGGAATACCTAAACAGACAATGAATCATTCCAAAATTGTGGCTGTGAACTTCGGGAGCAACTGTAGACTTGGGGTTTGCTGTCTGCCACTGATTTGTTTCTGATGTTTATGTTTATCTTAGTGTTTAGCACTTGTTATCATTGGTGGATTTGTTTATTGGTTTTGGTGCTCTCTTTTTATTTTATTTTAATTTTTTATTTAACTAATTCCTTTTCTTTTTAAATTTATTATTATTTTTAAAATTTTTTTTCTTTTTTTCTCCCTTTTCTTCTGAGCTGTGTGGCTGACAGGGCCTTGGTGCCCCGGCCTGGTGTCAGGCCTGAGTCTCTGAGGTGGGAGAACGGATTTCAGAACACTGGACCACCAGAGACCTCCCTGGCCCATGTAATATCCATCATCAAGATCTCCATTTCAATGCTAATACCAGCTCCACCCAACGGCCACCAAATTCCAGTGCAGGATGCCCCATGGCAAACAACCACCAACACAGGAACACCATACCACTCATTAGCAGAGAGGCTGCCTAAAATCATACTTAGTTCACAGACACTACAAAACACACCACTGGATGTGGACCTGTGCACCAGAAAGACAAGATCCAGCCCCAGACACCAGAACACAGGCAACAGTCCCCTCCACCAGGAAGCCTACACAAGCCACTGAACCAACCTCACCCACTGTGGGCAGACACCAAAAACAAAGGGAACTATGAACGTGCAGCCTGTGAAAATGAGACCCCAAACCCAGTAGGTTAAACAAAATGAAAAGACAGAGAAATATGCAGCTGATGAAGAAGCAAGGTAGAAACTCACCAGACCAAACAAATGAAGAGGAAATAGGCAGTTTACCTGAAAAAGAATTCAGAATAATGATAGAAAAGATGATCCAAAATCTTGGAAATAGAATGGAGAAAATATAAGAAATGTTTAACAAGGACCTAGAAGAACTAAAGAGCAAACAAATAATGATGAACAATGCAATGAATGAAATAATCTTGACTGAGAAGAGAAAGAGAAGGTTCTTTCTCTAGAAAGAGTCAATAGCAGAATCACTGAGGCAGAAGAACAGACAAGTGACCTGGAAGATAAAATAGTGGAAAGAACTACAGCAGAGCAGAATAAAGAAAAAAGAATGAAAAGAATTGAGGACAGTCTCAGAGACCACTGGGACAACATTAAATGCACCAACACTCAAATTACAGGGGTCCCAGAAGAAGAAGAGAAAAGAAAGGGTCTGACAAAATACTTGAAGAGATTATAGTTGAAAACATCTCTAACATGGGAAAGGAAAGAGTCAATCTAGTCCAGGAAAAGCAGAGAGTACCATACAGGATAAATCCAAGGAACAGGCCAAGACACATATTAATCAAACTATCAAAAATTAAAAACAAAGAAAAAATATTAAAAGCAGCAAGGGAAAAGCAACAAATAGCATACAAGGGAATCCCCATAAGGTTAAAAGCTGATCTTTCAGCAGAAACTCTGCAAGCCAGAAGGGAGTGGCAGGACATATGTAAAGTGATGAAGGAGAAAAACCTACAACCAAGATTACTCTACCCAGTAAGGGTCTCATTCAGATTATATGGAGAAATTAAAAACTTTAGAGACAAGCAAAAGTTAAGAGAGTTCATCACCACCAAACCAACTTTACAACGAATGCTAAAGGAACTTCTCTAGGCAGGAAACACAAGAGAAGGAAAAGACCTACAATAACAACCCAAAACAATTAAGAAAATGGTAATAGGAACATACATATCAATAATTACTTTAAATGTAAATGGATTATATGTTCCAACAAAAAGACATAGACTGGCTGAATGGTTACAGAAACAACACCCATATGTATGCTGTCTACAAGAGACCCACTTCAGACCTAGGGACACATGCAGATTGAAAGTGAGGGGATGGAAAAAGATATTCCATGCAAATTGAAATCAAAAGAAAGATAGAGTAACAATTCTCATATCAGACAAAATACACTTTAAAATAAAGATAATTATAAGAGACAAAGAAGGACACTACATAATGATCAAGAGATAAATCCATGAAGAAGATATAAAAACTGTAAATATTTAGGCACCCAACATAGGAGCACGTCAATACGTAAGGCACACATTAACATCCATAAAAGAGGAAATCGACAGTAACAGAAAAATAGTAGAGGACTTTAACACCCCACTTTCACCAATGGACAGATCAACCAAAATGAAAATAAATATGGAAACACAAGCATTAAATGACACATTAAACAAGATGGACTTAATTGATATTTATAGGACATTCTGTCCAAAAAAACAGAATATACTTTCTTCTCAAGTGCTCATGGAACATTCTCCAGGATAGACCATATCTTGCATCACAAATCAAGCCTTCCTAAATTTCAGAAAAATTAAAATCATATCAAGTATCTTTTCCAACCACAACACTATGAGACTAGATACCAGTTACAGGAAAAAAGAATTGTAAAAAATACAAACACATGGAGGCTAAACAATGCACTACTAAATAACCAAGACATCACTGAAGAAATTAAAGAGGCAAACAAAAGCTCCCTAGAAACAAATGACAATGAAAATACGATGACACAAAACCTATGGTATGCAGCAAAAGCAGTTCTAAGAGGGAAGCTTACATCAATACAATCCTACTTCAAGAAACAAGAAACATCTCAAAGAAACAACCTACCCTTACACCTAGAGAAATTAGAGAAAGAAAAAAAAAAAACCCAAAGTTAGCCAAAGGAAAGAAATCATAATGATCAATATTGAAATAAATGAAAAAGAAATGAAAGAAACAATAGCAAAGATCAATAAAACTAAAAGCTGATTCTTTGAGAAGATAAACAAAACTGATAAACCATTAGCCAGACTTATCAAGAAAAAAAGGGAGAAGACTCAAATCAATAGAATCAGAAATGAAAAACGAGAAGTAACAACTGACACTGCAGAAAAACAAAGCATCATGAGAGATTACTATAAGCAATTATATACCAATAAAATGGACAATCTGGAGGAAATGGACACATTCTTAGAAAAGTACAACCTTCCAAGACTGAACCAGGAAGAAATAGAAAATATAAACAACCCAATCACAAGCACTGAAACTGAAATTGTGATTAAAAATCTTCCAACAAACATAAGCCCAGGACCAGATGGATTCACAGGTGAATTCTATCAAACATTTAGAGAAGAGCTAACACCTATCCTTCTCAAACTCTTCCAAAACATAGCAGAGGCAGGAACACTCCCAAACTCATTCTACAAGGCCACCACTACTCTGATACCAAAGCCAGACAAAGATGTCACAAAGAAAGAAAACTACAGGCCAATATCACTGATGAAAATAGATGAGAACATCCTCAAGAAAATACTAGTAGGCAGAATCCAGCAGCACATTAAAAGGATAATACACCATGATCAAGTGGGGTTTATCCCAGGAATGCAAGGATTCTTCAATGCAAATCAATCAATGTGATACACCATGTTAACAAATTGAAGGATAAAAACAATATGGTAACCTTAATAGATGCAAAAAAAGCTTTCGACAGAATTCAACACCCATTTATGGTAAAAACCCTCCAGAAAGTATGCATAGAGGGAATTTACCTCAACACAATAAAGGCCATATATGACAAACCCACAGCCAACATCGTACTCAATGGTGAAAAACTGAAACCATTTCCTCTAAGATCAGGAACAAGACAAGGTAGCCCACTCTACCACTATTATTCAACCGAGTTTTGGAAGTTTTAGCCACAGTAATCAGAGAAGTAAAAGAAAAAAAAATCCAAATCGGAAAAGAAGAAGCAAAACCGAAACTATTTGCAGATGACATGATACTATACATAGAGAATCCTAAAGATGCTACCAGAAAACTACTAGAACTAATAAGTGAATTTGGTAAAGTAGCAGGATACAAAATTAATGTACAGAAATCTCTTGCATTCCTATACACGAATAATGAAAAATCTGAAAGAGAAATTAAGGAAACACTCCCATTTACCACTGCAACAAACAGAATCAAATACCTAGGAATAAACCAACCTAAGGACACAAAAGACCTGTATGCAGAAAACTATAAGACACTGATGAAAGAAACAGAAACAGATGGAGAGATATACCATGTTCTTGGTTTGGAAGAATCAACACTGTGATAATGACTATACTACCCAAAGCAATCTACAGATTCAATTCAATCCCTATCAAACTACCATTGGCACTTTCCACAGAACAGAACAAAAAATTTCACGATTTGTATGGAAACACAAAAGACTCTGAATAGCCAAAGCAATCTTGAAAAAGAAAAACAGAGCTGGAGGAATCAGGCTCCTTGACTTCAGACTATACTACAAAGCTACAGTAAGCAAGACAGTATAGTACTGGCACCAAAACGGAAATACAGATCAATGAACAGGATAGAAAGCCCAGAGATAAACCCACACACATATGGTCAACTTATCTTTTGTGTGTGTGTGTGTGTGGTACGCGGGCCTCTCACTGCTGCGGCCTCTCCCGCTGCGGAGCACAGGCTCCAAACGTGCAGACTCAGCGGCCATGGGTCACAGGCCCAGCCGCTCCGTGGCATATGGGATCTTCCCGGATCGGGACACGAACCCATGTACCCTGCATTGGCAGACGGACTCTCAACCACTGCACCACCAGGGAAGCCCTGGTCAACTTATCTTTGATAAAGGAGGCAAGAATATACAATGGATAAAAGACAGCATCTTTAATTATTCGTGCTGGGAAAACTGGACAGCTACATGAAAAAGAATGCAATTGGAACGCTCCCTAACACCATACACAAAAATAAACTCAAAATGGATTAAAGACCTAAATGTAAGGCCAGACACTATCAAACTCTTAGAGGAAAACATAGGCAGAACACTCTATGACATATATCACAGCAAGATCCTTTTTGATCCACCTCCTAAAAAAATGGAAATAAAACCAAAAATAAACAAATGGGACCTAATGAAACGTAAAAGCCTTTGCCCAGCAAAGGAAACCATAAACAAGATGAAAAGACAACCCTCAGAATGGGAGAAAATATTTGCAAATGAAGCAAGTGACAAAGGATTAATCTCCAAAATAACACAAGAAGCTCATGCAGCTCAATATCAAAAAACAAACAACCCAAACCAAAAATGGGCAGAAGACCTAAATAGACATTTCTCCAAAGAAGATATACAGATTGCCCACAAACATGAAAGGATTCTCAACATCACTAATTATTAGAGGAATGCAAATTAAAACTACATGAGGTATCCCCTCACACTGGTCAGAATAGCCATCATCAAAAAATCTACAAACAGTAAATGCTGGAGAGGGTGTGGTGAAAAGGGAACCTTCTTGCACTGTTGGTGGGAATGTAAATTGATACAGCCACTATGGAGAACATTATGGAGCTTCCTTAAAAAACTAAAAATAGAACTACCAAATAACACAGCAATCCCACTACTGGGCATGTAACCTGAGAAAACCGTAGTTCACATCGAGTCATGTATCGCAACTGCAGCACTATTTACAATAGCCAGGACATGGAAGTAACCTAAGTGACCATCGACAGATGAATGGATAAAGAAGATGTGGCACATATATACAATGGAATATTCCTCAGCCATAAAATGAAAAGAAATTGAATTATTTGTAGTCAGGTGGATGGACCTAAAGACTGTCATACAGAGTGAAGTTGAGTCAGAAAAAGAAAAACAAAAACCGTATGCTAACACATATGTATGGAATCTAAAAAAAAAAAAAATGGTTCTAATGAACCTAGGGGCAGGACAGGAATAAAGACACAGATGTAGAGAATGGACTTGAGAACACGGGGAGGGGGAAGGGTAAGCAGGGACGAAGTGAGAGAGTAGCATTGACGTATATATACGACCAAATGTAAAATAGATAGCTAGTGGGAAGCAGCCACATAGCACAGGGAGATCAGCTCAGTGCTTCACGACCACTTAGAGGGGTGGGATAGGGAGGGTGGGAGGGAGACGCAAGAAGGAGGAGACTTGGGTATATATATATATATATATATATATATATATATATACACACACACACACATACATACACACACACACACACACACACACATAGCTGATTCCCTTTGTTATACAGCAGAAACTAACACAGCATCGTAAAGCCATCATACTCCAATAAAGATGTTTAAAAAAATTTAGACAAACGTTCTGTAACATTCATGATAATTTTAACCCATTTCAGCTCTGTTCCCTACTAAATAATGCTTTTACTATCTCCTAAAATCCTTTATGAAGTATCTGATTTTTAAAGGAAAAGATCTTCTTCTTCCCAAATATTTATATAAGACTAAAAATTGCATAGGTTTCCTCTTCAATCACTGCTCTTTATTTTAGTTTTATTTTTAATGTGTTATTTTTCTGTATATACCACTATATTATAAGATGTTTATCATAGCTCTCACGATCCAGAGAGACCCTATACCTCATTTGATTAATCACCTATCCACACCCAATTCTATACTTCCTTTGGTCCATCAGTCTCACCACCATTTCTAATGAGAGTCATTTCATTCATTTCTTCCCAATTTGTCAGTTGTACTGTAGATACCTTTCTGATCACTGCTGTTATAGATTCTGAGTACATGTGATGGCAAGCTCTATGCTAGGTATTCTGAATGCATTATTTCTAGTTCTCATATCAAATCTATGAGGTAGGTATTATCTTCATATTATTGATCTCGGGTGGCCTCATCCTGCAGCAGCTTGAAGCAGGGTTTTGGTTCCTGGCCAGAGACTGAGGTTGGGCCGCAGCAGTGAGAACACTGAATCCTAGCCACTAGACCAGTGGCCAGGGACAAGGCTCTGGCCCTCTGGCTTTGCAGAAAAGAATTCCCACAAAGACAGAAAGTAGTGAAACAAGTAAAGTGTTTATTAGGAGGAAAAAGAGTATAGTACGTGTGGATAGACACACAGGCGTACTCAGAGAGAGAGTTGTACCCTCGTGGTAGTTTAAATCACTTATATGGGGCGTTTCTTCCCAGTTTCCTTTGGCCAATCATTTTGATTTGCTTGGCTCTGAGTATGTATTTGGTATATCTCAGGATCCTCGCATGTGTGTGCGCACATTTCTTAGCCAAGATGGATTCCAGTGCAGAGGCCTATGGGTAGCTTGTCATCACTCCCCTTTTGACCTCCAAGGAGCGAAGGTCTACTTGACTTCAAGAATGAGAAATATGTGGTCTCTTATCTCTTATCTGGGCGGGGCTCAGACTCTCCAATTATCCTGCTGTTATGGAGTTTCTGTCCACAGGGGACGAACTCCATCTGATCAGCCTGGGGCCCATCTATCTCCTGCCTCATTATGAGTATGAAAATAGAGGTTAAAAAAGACAGAAAAAAAACCTTGTTCAAGCTAACAGAGTAGTCCTATAAGCCAGAAGCCCGTGCCAGAGTTGTCTGCCTGCAATGCCCATACTATTTTTCTAACTTCTCTCTCCAAGATTTCTACAAAGTGGTTCTCTTTCTTCTTCTTGATCATGTAGAATAACTCTAATTTTTTTGACAAGTCCATTACTCATAGCATCACGTACTTCTTAATACTTTCCTAGAGGTAAGCCTCATTTCCCACAACTGTTCCTTACATGCAGTAATTCCTATTGCCTTTACTTGCCTTGTCATAGGTCCTTGCAAACGGGTCCACGAGGGGCCCACAGGGTTGCCTGTACTCTCCAGGAGTTGTGTGTGCAGCTTGCAGTGGAGCTGCACCATTATTTCCCTTATTCTAGCACAATGCGATGCTGCCATTAATACAGCCTCAGGGCCCATCAGCCTTTTTGGCAGCCACATTACTGTTGACTCCTACTGAGCTTATTGTCAACTAAATGCCTAAGCCTCTTTCACACATGCTGTTGCCAAATCATATCTCCTCCTCTCCTACCTTTGTGCACTTTGTTTCTGAATCCCAGTGTAGGGCCTTACAATTATTCCTATCAAATTTAATCATATTAGAGTTCCAGACTTTGAGCATTTCTCCACATCTTTCAGCATCTGTCGGCGGGGTAGAGAAGAGTGGAGGTGGGAGGGGGAGACTGTGAATCTACCATTTGATATATTCATTTGCCCTCATGACCTAAAGCTTTTGTTTTTGCAAAACTAGCCCCATAAATTTTAATGTATATAGAATTTATTGATAAATCTCTTCACTGAGTAAGTCTTGCTGCAGACCACTGGAAACTCCTGTTCAGGATAAAGACACAGGCCCCAAGGCAGATGGAGCTTCTAGGCTGTAGCCTGAGCTGTCCCTCTCAATATCCTGCACTTAGGACATCCTCAACTACTATGTGGATCTTGTGTTCATATATAGGTCTAGAATAGCTGTAGAGAATTTAAGAGTTGATGCTCAAGTGAGCTCAGGTAAGCAAAAAAATGCTATGAACAGCTTAAAGCAATCAAGCTGTTGCTAGGTTCTCCACACAAACTAAATTGTCCACATGCACTGAAGCCCAAGGAAAATAAAAAGCTACCAAACCATGAGAGGGTAAGAGGGGATTAACACTGTATAATAATTTTGTCACCAAAAGAATCACTACCTGTTTAAAATTATGTAAATATTATGACTGGATGCACTGCAAAGTTTTATGTGAGGTCAGAGACGAAAAATATATTTGAAGAGAAACAAAACTTTCTGTCTCTCTTTATCCCTTGGCCTTATTCTCTCCTTTGTCTCTTTTTCTCAACTCTTAGACAAATATTCAGCGACCTAAAAAAAAGCAAGAATGTTCATGCCAGATAGTTTTTAATCTTCTTTCCTCTAACAGCTTCCAAGAAACTAAAAAGGGAAAAGTGGAGAGAGGAGGAAGATAATCAGGGTTGATTGTGAATCTGGGAAAAGTCTCAACTATGTATTGAGATTCACAAAAATGAAATCTGAAAGATCACAAGAGAGGAAATGAATAACCATTTTGCCCATCGCCAGTGTTCTGCTCCCTATTCTCCCAGCTGCGGCCGACGCTTCAGCTTCGTCCTTCAGATCTGAGTTAGAGGCACATGCAAGCATCTCAGCTGCTGCACTTTCTGGTACTGTCATTTGCCTTTCTTTAGAATGCCCTAAAGATAGCATTCTCAGTAAACACACTGTCAGGCGGAGGAAATTTCATCAGGGGGGATGTAACCATCCTCTCTGGTAGGAAAGCCTTTTCCACCTGCAGGGCACAAACTATTGGAAATTTTAAAAGTTTTTGTGGTAGCATCAGCAGCTGAAAAAAAAAAAAAAAAAAAAAGAGTGCCTGATTCAGCTCTACAAATAATTTTCTCATTTCTGCAGAGTATTTGATGTAATGGACCTATGACCATCATCTTCAAAGTACATCCTCTGCTTAGCACAGTGTTTAGTCCATACCAAGTGTTCAACAAATATTTGTTGACTATATAGAGGAACTTTTCTGAGCCATCTAGGATGAATTGGCTCTTATGGCCTAAATAAGTGTGAGCAGACATTCAACGTGCAAATATTTGCGTCGTACACTGGGCAGTGGACATAGCCAGGTAAAACATTCTGTCTGCTTTTGTAGTCATTTTGTGGGTGGTGATTTCACCATGTTTTCCAGACATTTGCTTGAACTGCTTATTTCAATTCTGATAGAACATTCCATACCTAAGTATACAGAAGTTCAACCTCCTTCAACCCTGAGAGTTCTCATTTAGTTAATTTGATATGGGACCCAAAAGTGTGCATTTATAACAAGTTCCCAGGTGGTGCTGATGATTTTAGTCCAGAGACCACACTTTGAAAACCACTGCACTAATCGGACCCCTGCATGACAATTGAGAACATGAGAAGGAGAGTATGTGTAGGGTAACATATCAGTACAGTTGCTTGAGTGACACACATGCCCTCCTCCCAGGGGAGTAGGCAAATTTCTATTCTCTCCTGTGGCCTCTCCAAGCGAAGGCAGCATAATGCAGAACAAGGGTTGGGGGACTTAACTGAACGAAAACCAGTACCAGTAAACGAGGATAGACCTTATGTGAAATTTGCGGATTGAATAAAAAGTTCTTACTTGTTTTAAAGTCCTCCAGGGGGATGAAAGAGGTTCTATAATCTCCCTTGCTAACTTCTTCCACATCGAAAAACATTATTCAGAACATTCCTGCTAGGAACTTAAGCCCATTTTCCATTGCTAATGAGGCATTCTATATTATACTACTAAGGAGCTGATGTTGGAAAATAAATGTGTCTATGAAGTAACCACATTTAAAAAAAACAAAATTGAAATAAAAATAATTAAATGCAGCCAGTGCTTTAAGCAGCCATTTCATCACATGGTAAGAAAAGTATTCAAAAGCTCTCCAAAATCTGTTCTCCTCTGTTACTTCTTGCCTTATTGCCTCACCACAAGGAGCCATATCAGTTATTGAAACCATTGTCTCAGTGCATTTCCTTATTCTGTGGCCAGTCCTGAGCCCTTTCAGTTAACTGGACTGTCTTCATTTATTCCTTTGCATTTATCTAGCTTTGCCCTGTTCATATCAAACTATAAAAAAACAAATAAAGCCTATACACAGTCACAAAGAAAGGTAAATTTCTCTTCTCAGTAGTCTCGTTGAAGACTTAAAGGAAATAAGGGAGCTGTGTACAGATTCTCAGGATGGGAAGAAGATTTGTACTGTTTCAAAGAACTAAATGCATCACTTTTCTCAACCTTTGAATTGATTAACACGTGATCCAAGCTTCTCACAAATATACTTATTTATTCTTAAAAAGATGGTGTGGAGTAGCGCAAAAGAAACACACACATCTTCATGTTTATGAAAACAAAGCTGAGTTGCACTTGTCCAGACAACCAGACAACAATGCATGGCAGCTATTAGGAGGGGAACCTTTTGGAGAATTCACAGAATTATGAATGGGGAAGACCCATGCATCATTTTGGTTACTGCCCTAATATTTTGGTTTGTTTTTAATTTAACTTTTCTAAGTATTTTGGTAAATGATTCTAACAGATGTATAACTGTCCTTATACTTGATAAGTGCACAAATTTGAAATATTAAACAAAGAATTGTCCCATACTCCAAAACACCAGTCTGCTGACATGATATGCAAGGGCATAGCCAATTGTACTAAACTTATCCGCTGCAACTTTTAGCATATAAGGATGCTCTTGCTGGAACAAACAGTAGAGAAAAGAGTTTAGCTAAATGCGTATACACATGTATATAGTTTTTAAAATGACAAATGTTAATGCTAAATATTTCTGCCCTCAAATCACTATATCTTATAGACAACTGACATATTCTGGGCATTTTTCTAGATGTTACTAAAAACATGAACTTTGCTATATGTCAATATTACTATTCTGTATATACCTGATTATATGTGCTACATATATTCTTAAGACAATACATTGGAATAGTAAGAATTTTGGAAATTCAAATTAAATTAAAACATTCTACAAGAACAGTTGTTCAAACTGCTCTTAAACAGACAGAAAAAAGACACATTTTACCCAGCACATACACACATACACATGCAGACATACAAACACACACAGCTAACACAAAATTTCACACAGCAATTGAACTGTGCTCAATGAGATACGTTCTGACATCTCCTATTCTATTCTGTTTTGTTCTTTAAAAAGTATTGGTCAAGCCCCACTCAATTAATTTCAGTATTCAGTAAATTTCACAAAAATCTTATTTGAAAACCACCGCTGTTTTTAAGAAATTCTATAACCACGGTCAAGTAATTCTTCAGAATGTTGATTAACTATCTTCTGATTAATCTCTGTAACAATTTAAGGTTTTGATGTAATGAGAGTTTGGACTCTATGCTCACTTCTACTTGACTAATGACCCTCTGAAGGTAACTACAAAATGTATGTTATACATTTGAGGACAGTGTAATATTTTATAATGTTATCGTTGCTTAAGATGTAATTTTTAATGAACGCTTTGCAATCTGGTGGGCAGAGTGTGCAGCCTTGTGTCTCCAGGCCTGGTACCTTTGTGTTTCAATTCCCTTGGGCTTATCTATACTTGACTTTCTATACATTAGATCATTCCTAGAAGAAGTCTAAAGAAGCATCTCCAGTAATCTTTAATTGATATGATTAAAAATTCAAAAGAAGCCCTTGTACCAGCTGTTAAACTATGTTTGTAAGCTGTAATTCAGAGTTCAGACACCAGCAAATTGAAGGTTAGGTTAATAGGATCACTCAGTGGAACTGCATTAAACCATGGCAACTAGAACAGTAGGTGGACTATTTTGCACATGCTCATTTGCAGAAGATAAACTAAGGATGGGCAAACTTATCTCACTGGAAATCTTGCTATCTAATTTGATTTTTTTTACCTCTTTTCTGGAGTATGGCTTAAAAAGGAAAGTGTATGAAGCTAACCATTGTTTTTGCTTACTACATACACAGATAAAAAAGAAGAAAATCTACGTAGGTCGTTACATTGAATCTTATTTGAAAATTAACAAATGAATTTCTCTTTTCAGATTTTAACTTTCTCAAATAAGTCTGAAGTTTCACGGGCAATTATTTTCCCTGTCCCAAACTGAAATGTGCTAACGTGCTCATTTGGGGAAACATCATAAATTAAAATAAGCCCGTAGTAATAATATTGATGCCCCACACTTCCGTGGACAGTGGACAGGATAATAAAAAGTCATTTTTATAGCATCAATTCCCTACTTTCAAAAAATAAGAAAACCTAAGCCATAAAATAGAATACTTGAGACTTAAGAATTGGTAATCCTACAAACTGGTCCTGGTTCAGTGACTTTCTAGTGGCATGTCCTTAAGGAAACCATTTAAGCTCACTGGGCTTCACTTTGAGCAAAATGGTCAAGACGACTTCTTCTGTGGACAAAAGGTCCTTTCTTTTATGAGTTTTTATGTGTCTAAGTTTATGCATAAAGTGATAGTGGGGCTGGATCTCCTTCTTGTTGGCTGATAGGAGATTGTAAACAGAAGAAGTGAAGAAACACAAAATATCTTTTTTCTTAAGTAAATTTGAAATTTTTCCTTCCTCAAGGAGTACTTATTGCGTTGGAAAGGAAAATAAGACTTCTCCAGGAGAGAGTTAAGGAAATGACACAAATTAGTAATCTGAGTTTAGAAGATGTAACATAAAATCATTGGAGAGAAATTTAAACAGATGCTTCTGCCTCCTAATGCAGTTGACACATATAAAGAAAGGAGTGAAAGCAACTTTTAAAAACATATATTTTAGCTTCAACAGAATGGGAAAGGTATCACCAAAAAAAAAAGGCAGTATTTTGCTTAAAAACAGGATACAAGAATAAAATGTTCTTGCGGAAACTCACACCAAAGTTTTGAACAAACCTCAAAAAAGTATCTAAATCAAAAGTAAAATATTTCAAAGATCATTTTCAGTTACCAAACATCATGAGATGCTACTTTAAATGGCTTTTTGTAAAAAATTGGTAAAACTGTACCCTACCGTTATTATAGGGTACCATTCATATATCTTTGCAATAATTAGTAAGTTAACTTACTAATTGGCTCTTTCTATAGGGATGCTTAATTCTCACAATACTGTTTATCCATAATGAAGTCTTTTCTACTTCTGTAGAGCTGTTCCATGTGGAATGGCCTAAAAGCAAGATAAGTATATGATAAAGTTCCCTTCATAAAGATAAATATTTTATTAAAAAGAACTTATCTTTTCCTTGTTAGTTTCAGAGATATTTGTGCATTTTTAATGTTCCTCATATCTACATAATAGATATTGATTTATTAAATCAAGATGGCCAATCCATAATAAGAGCGATGGAGTCAGAAAAATCTAGGTTCCAACTCCAGATCACCCCAATTACTGTGTGAATATTGGCAAATTACTTAACTTCTCTGATCTCCAGTTTTCAAATCAAGTAGAGAAGACACTCACTCATAGTTTATTTTTAAATGAAATAATACATATAATGCTTATCATATTGGAGTTACTCATATGTTATTTATTAATGTTTTTCCTAATATGGATCTAGCAGTATTAATTTGTCCAGAAAGGAAAGGAATCTTTCAAAGTATAAATTAAATAACAATTCTTTATTTCATATCATATTCTACTTTCCAAAGGAGAAAATGCTTAAAGAGTATAGAAATTATATCCAAGATTCTTTAAATAATAAAAAGTATTGTATACTATGGATGGAAGGGACTGTTTGTGTTAATGTAGTAAGAACACATTTCAGAAGAAAGAAGAAAGAGCATGAATTCTCTCATTCTTTCTTTATTGAACATCTACATGTGCTGAGCCCTTTTCTGGTAAACAGAACACACAATGACAGCTGCCCACATGGAGCTATATCCTAGTGGAAGTGGGAAGAGATAAACATTACATAAAATTAGTAAATAATATGCTGAGTTATAAGACAGTAAGGGGTATGGAAAAATAAGTAGGGCAGAATCATTTTGAAAAAGAAGTGAGCACAGGCAGAGGAGTGCAGGTTACAGCATTAAATAGGGTAGTCAGTATAGACCTCTCAGAGGAAGATTAATTTTTAGCACAGATTTAAAGAATGTAAGGATATCATCCAGAAAAATATCTGGGGGGGTGTTGGCAGAGGTAATAGGCCAAACAAAGGCCCAAGCTGGAAATGTGAAGCTACATCTATTGAACAAGGAACCCAATAGGACTGGAATAACATAATCAAGAGGGAAATAACTAAATAAGTGAGTTCAAAGGTGACAGAGTTGAGATTATGAGGGCTTTCTAGAACTTGTGGGGACTTGGGCTTTTAATATGGATGAAATGGGGCCAGGGGATTGCAGTGTCCTGAAGAGGAGCAATACACTATAACTAACTCAAACAGGATTAAATTTGCTGCTATTTGGAGAAGAGACACTTGGGGTTCTCAAAAGGAAGCCGCAACGTGTTTAGAGACTATTGCAATAATCTAGGCAGGATACCAACATGGTATTAGTAGAGAAGGTAAAAATAAGTCATATGCTAAATACATTTTCAAAGCTGAGACAACAGATTTGATGATGAAGTAGATGTGTGGTTTGAGAGAGAGGGAGAAATGAAAGAGGACACAGTGTTTTGGGGCCTGCATGATTAGTAGGAGGGAGTTTCCATTAACTGAGCTGGGGAATACTATGGGGGGAACACATAATTTCAGGAGAAAATATAAAGAACTGAGTTTGTACATGTTACTCGTGGGATACCCATTAGATATCCAAGTGGATTTGTGTAAATGCACAATGAAGTAAATGGAATAGAGCTTATCTGGAAACCTAAAGTTAGGATTCTTCAACCTAAATTTGGAGTTCCCCAGTGAACTGCCGGTATTAAAGCTATGAGGAAATGAAGATCACCTAAAGAACTGAGTGTAGACAGGAAGGGAAGAGTCCAAGGTCTGAGGCCTAGGACCCGACCATATTTAGAGATAGATACGAGAGCTCTGTGTCTCAGGCACTTGGTACCCTTAAATATTCCAGGCACACCAGGTCCATTTAGAACTCTACGCTTTGATTTATATTTACCCCTTCAGTCTGACCCCTAAGCTCACCTATCAGAAACTGTTTTGTGTTCCAAGAACCATTTATTTGTTCCACCTCCTTGAAAGATATTACTCTAATTGTCCTCATCCTCTGTAATCACAGAACACTTGTATTTTTCCCTGCATTACAGTGTATTTATCTGTCCCCTTTAGAAGATTGCTAGGACTTTGATGGCAGCAATCCTAGCATTCCGATCAACACCATTATGAAAATGACATGTAATGAGTGTTTAATACGTGCCAGGTATACCCTTAAGCACTTTTCAAACATAATCTCATTAAATCCCTTAACTCCACTACTCTTATTTTACAGATGAGGAAATTCAGAGAATGAAGATAAATTGCTTGGGGTCTCCTAGCTAGAAAGCAGCAGAGTTGAATTTCACTATCAAGTCTTAACTACTCTAAAAACCTTGACCACTGTCTCGGCCACCTTAATGTTGTTCATTTTATAATTCCCTGGTACATGGTAAATATTTTATAAAATGTGTTGGTTAAGTAGAGGAATGAGTTCTAGAGTTAATGACTCTGTTTTCTTCTGGTAGCCATGATCAAAGCTTGACCAACAAAAATTAATTTTGTACATCCTTTGATTAATTGGGATTTTTATAATTTTCTTGTTATAGTCCACTTTTGATAGAATGTAGCAAATCCCAACACATTTTTAAAATTTACAATCAGAATAAACTGCTGAAATATTTTTTGAGGTTGGTGCAAAATCACCTTTGTTCCCCAGACCTTAGACAACTTGGGTGTTACTCTTCCTTGAGAAATAATGATTAGGACCACAAAATTATGTGATCTTGAACTTTCAGAGAAAAATATATATCATATTCCCCAGGCAATTTACTCGGGAACGTTTTATAAAATGATACTTTAATTTTTAGCAACGTGAAAAAGTACACATTTTTATTAAACCTTTAGCTAACTGGAAATGCAAAAACATAGAATATCTTCTTTCCCAAGTGCAACAAGATGCTATCCGTATCTCATCTTCATTCTGCAGACTTTGCAGTGTGATCTGGCTGATTTCCACCTACCATCATTTGCATCTGTGTGCTTGGGGCTTTGTTCCTGGACCTAGAAATGCTATTCTATGCAGTCAGGAAGGACAGTCCAGAAATACCAGGAGTTAACAAGCCACCACACTGCCTCCATTCTTCCCCTATCCCCACCCCCAACCAATAACTCTTTTACCCATTGATTCTCAGGAGGTGGCATATATATCCCAGCTCCCTCACCTCTAGGATGGGATCCTCCTGAGGTGCGTGTTTTCCACTATATTCTAGAGGTCCTCTGCAGAACTAGGCACCAGCCACACACTATGATAGCTGCCTTAAAATAAAGCACTCCTTCATGGATGACTTCACTTCCCTTGATCTTTCCCCAGCCACCCCCAACTAGTGTTTCCTGAGCCTTCCAAATAAACTGCTTGCCCTCACATCCTACCTCAGAGTCTGCTTCTGTGGAAACCCAGACTAAGACACTGAGCATTCTGGTTATCTGAGCTTTTACTGTACTAATAGAGCCTCCTGGACAGAAAGAAGCATGCATTTCTTTGGAGATTTTTAGCCAAAAAGGTATCATATTTAAATGCTCTTATATATGATTTCAACAGAGAACTTGAAGGAGTTAATCAATATTTCATGTAAGGTCTATATTTTGGGATATCGATGCAACACCTGACTATTGTATGGGTTGGCTCTATTCTAGCCCTTGATTCACGTGAGCAGTAAGCCATTGGAGTACATGGGGCAGAATCTCACAGAAATAAATAGCACTGTGCACACACCTATGGAAAATAAGTCAGTACATGAGGACATTTCAGACTCTGGGTAGGGACAAAAGTGTGACATTACAAAATATCCAAATCTATAAAGCCATAAGTTAATGTCCAAAGTACATTTGGACATTTCTTTCTAAACTATAAACTACTAGACAAAGGTAAAATAGTGTTATGATTATAATGTTGACCGACATATACATACTATTATAAGAAATAACTATCTATTTATCTATTTCTTTCCTAAGTTTTAAAAAAAATTTCCTCATCACATACTCTAATTTCTGTACCATTAAATCTGATCAGGGCTACTTATATCTATGAAACTACACCAATATTTAATTTACCTTGAAGTGGATCTATAAAAAACTATCTTTAACTTTTACTTTCCACAAAATATTTAGCTTTCATTTACAAAGTCAATCAAAAACTGCCTAGTGACATCTTTAGTGTGAGGTTATATCACTCCTTGGTGCTAAATGTCTTAAAATAATTGTCCTCTTAAGGGTCCTTTCATAAACAAAATGAAGACAACCTACAGAATGGTAGAAAATATTTGCAGATGAAGCAACAGACAAGGGATTAATTTCCAAAGTACACAAACAGCTCATACACCCAATATCAAAAAAACAGACAACCCAATCAAAAAAATGGGCAGAAGACCTAAACAGACATTCCTCCAAAGATGACATACAGATGGCCAAAAGTCACATGAAAAGATACTCAACATAGCTAACTATTGGAGAAATGCAAATCAAAACCACAATGAGGTATCACCTCATACTGGTCAGAATGGCCATCATCAAAAAGTCTACAAATAATAAATGCTGGAGAGGGTGTGGAGAAAAGAGAACCCTCCTACACTGTTGGTGGGAATGTATATTGGTGCAGCCACTATGGAGAACAGCAGGGAGCTACCATGTGATCCTGCAATGCTACTCCTGGGCACATATCCAGAGAAGATCATAATTCAAAAAGATATCATGCACCCCAGTGTTCATTGCTGCACTATTTACAATAGTCAAGATGTGGAAGCAACCTAAATGTCCATTGACAGATGAATGGATAAAGAAGATGTGGTACACACACACACACACACACACACACACACACACACACATATACACAATGGAATATTATTCAGCCATAAAAAAGAATGAAATAATGTCATTTGCAGCAACGTGGATGCAACTAGAGATTATCATACTAAGTGAAGTAAGCCAGACAAAGACAAATATCATATGGTATCGCTCATATGTAGAATCTACAAAAAAATGATACAAATGAACTTATATACAAAACAAAAAAAGATTCACAGACATAGAAAATAAACTAATGGCTACCAAAGGAGAAAGGGTGGGGGAGGGATAAATTAGAAGTTTGGGATGAACATACACACACTACTATATGTAAAATAGATAATCAACAAGGACCTACCGTATGGCACAGGGAACTATCCTAAATATTTTCTAATAACCTACAAGGGAAAACAGTCTGAAAAAAATAAATATATAGTATGTATAACTGAACCACTTTGCTGTACACCTAAAACTAACACAACATTATAAATCAACTATACTTCAATAAAAATAAACAAATAAAAATAAAGACAAAAAATGTCTATTCAGCTCCTCCTAAAAATAGATTTAAAGTGTGAGTTTTTCCAATAGCAGAGAATGTGTCCTTCACAAATGTACTAGAAGCATCCTTCGATTTTAAATAAATTCTCAGTGAAAACTAGTAGCTCTAAAATTTAGCACATTCTGAAAAAGTAAATCCATTTTTATATGATGTAATTTAGTTTCCACATTTATTTTAAGGACTAGAAATTCCCCACTTCTAATTGGTGCATTGGACATAATATGTGTTTTTAGATACAGGGTAAACAATTTACTTTAGTATCAAGGAAACATCAGTTAAGATTTTATTAGAATTCTAAAAATGAATAATAAGTCCAGCCCCGTACTTGTTATAATAGCTAAAATAAACTTGCAGCTCACACTACCGTGATTTAGCTGAGCGCCTCTTTCATTCCATCAAACGGCATGGGGCAGCAGCTGGCTTTTTTTTTTTTTCTGGCCTCCCTTCTATGTTTACTGCAGGCATGTAACTGAGTAACTTTGTCTCAGGCCCGGACTGTTGCTAGGGCATGGACCACACCTTCCTCCTGCTTACCTAAAGCCCATTGGTCATGGTTTTGTAATCAGGCAGTTTCACAGTGTCAACATGGGGGATCAGCAAAAATATCGTCTGTGTTTCTACAGGTGTTACATTTTTTGCTCCCCTAGTGACTAGTAATCATTCAATTGGACTAAAATGATATCTTTTAAAAAACAATGTCCTGGCATTGCTGAGAACATGCATATAAGGCCATGAAGGTCTACACAGCAAGATTGCACAATAACCCATTAAAATAAACATTTGCAACCACAGATAGCTGGACTGAAATCCTGCTCTGATACAAATAACATCTGGACAACTTTCGTTTGCATCTTCCAGCCTAAAACACCCTTGAGAAAAAATAGAAGGCGAGCTAAAAGACAAAGGACCACTAAAGGTTTTATTATGCTATGGGTGTGGTGCCCCAAATTTGAGGGGGTTTGCGCTGGAGTTGCCAAAGCTGAATTTAAACAGCATGTTGTTTTTAAAAGTTGTGACACTGATGAGGAACAATTCGGTTTTCTTACATAATTAATCCAGTGTGAAATAGAGTGACTGGAAAACATCCAGTGGTTTAAAAATAACTCAATTATTTATAAGTTTCACAGTGCTATAGGATTCCACACTAAGGAGAAGAAAGTGAAGGCATCTTGGTACCCACCATGTCATTCTTAATCAGCAAGGGCTCTAGGATGTCTGCATAAAGAATCTAACTGTAAAAGTTAGATGCTGAGGCCAAGAAACTGAGGTTTCCTTGGATTATGTATCAGGCTGACAGGCAGGAAAAGGTTTCCTTCCCTGACATTTATATATTGCTAAGAGGTATATTAATATATATTACTAACACCGAAAGAACTCAATAACACAAAGTGGGGTTAGACAGGTGTGGAGGACAGAAGGAAGAGGGGAGGAGATCTGGAAAAGAAAAAATGTTCTTCTTTTAGAAGATCGGCAACATAGGCTATGAATCATACACAACACTGAATGGACTTTAATTTCTAATATTGTTCTTTGATGTGAAGAAAAATAATTATAAGCTGAAAGATACTGGCAAGTATTATATTCAATATAAAGATAAAGAAATTAGCCATAAATAAATCTTTATATAAAAATCTCACTTTCAGGGCGGGCTAGCAGCTAGCAACTATATATTTGTGTCAGCTACAGCTGGCCGCTAAACAAAGGGAATGGAAGTTTGCTAGTAATGTTAAAATCTTGCAAAATATTTCACAGTTGTCTCATGCATTTTTTTTACTCTTTCCTCTACTTAAAGGGGGCATATGAGAGGTGGCAGTAGTCTCACAGGGCCAGGCCAGAAGTAAGAAAGATTAGACTTTAAGATCTGTTCTTAAAATATTAGACAGGCTTTACTGAATAATTTGATTTACCTTAATTTCGTCCTTTATTTAAGCTAGAGTGCAGAGATAAGAAAAAAATGAAAGCAGACTTTTATTCATTCAGCCAGTCCATAAGCTTTAACTAGTAGCTTTCAGACATACAGTATTTATTTATTCTTTTAGCCTTAGAAACAAACAAAATAAGAAACATAATTGTATCACTTATTTACTAGCCTGAACAAACACAATTTTGATACACTAATACCCATGGCAAGGAAAGTAGGTGTCATTTATTTAAACAAAGCATCAAGTTGAGAACAGAAACAATTTTTTAAAAATTCATTTGTTGCTTATTTATAGATATTACCTGATAGATATATTTCAGTAATCCCACTATAAAAGGATGTTTTTTCTTGAGGAGCTGTAAGTGACAGACAGTGGAAATACTGAAGGAGAATAGTGAAGGGATTACAATTCCAGGCGGCTGCAGTTATGACATCTAACTGCTGTTAACTTTTTTTTACTTGTAGTCACTGCACTAATAACTGGGAGATTACTACTAGAACAAGTTTATAAACTCTTTGACTAAGGGTCAAGCCAATAAATAGGCTCATGACAATCCTGTTCCCTGACATGAAGTTTCTGTTGCTTTACCACTTTTTATTTTTCTGCTCATAGTATCAATTCAGTGTCACAATTCAGTGACAGCTGAACATCAGCAATCTCAACTTCTATGGTTTTTGCTTCACTCTGTCATCCAAGCTGTAAAGACACAAGCACACCAAGGCTTCTTTACTAGCACTAACTACCCAATGCAACAAAATCCTTCCCAAATGAGCTAGAACAATTTCTACTGAGGAGGTCAGTGTTTTGTTTATGCATTTTAAATGAAAAGACTGAACACGGTTATCTCTGAGTGACACCTCTATGTGTGAAACTATCTATTTATCCATTCATTTAAATTAACTCATTCATATATTTATTTACTTAAGGCCTACCTTGTGCCAATTATGTTAATAGCAGGATGGAGACAGAATATGTTGTTTCTGGAGGAAATAGTGGTGTGTGTTAGACCTTAATATAAAGGTATATTAAGATGGTCAACAGGCACATGAAAAGATGGTCAACATCACAAATCATGAGGGAAATGCAAATTAAAGCCACAAGGACGTTATCACCTCACACCTGTCAGAATGGCCATCATCAAAAAGACAATAATAAGTGTTGGCGAGGTTGTGGAGAAAAGGGGAACCTCCTACATGGTTGCAGCCACTATGGAAAACAGTACGGAGGTTCCAAAAAAATTAAAAATAGAAGTACCATATGATCTAGCAATTCCACTCCTGGATATACATCCAAAGAAAATAGAGAAAATAAAAATAAAAATACTAATATGAAAAGATATATGCACCCCAATGTTCATAGCAGCATTATTTACAATAGACAGGATATAGAAGCAACCCAAAGCATCCATCATGAATGGATAAAGAAGATGTGGCATATATATATATTCTATTATATATATATACATATATATTCTATTATATATATATATATAAAATAGAATATTACTTAGTTGTCAAAAAAGAATGAAATTTTGCCATTTGTAACAACATGGATGGATGCAGAGTGTATTTTGTGTAGTGAAATAAGTCAGACAGAGAAAGACAAATACTATGCATTTCCATAGTATGGAAATTTCCACTTATATGTGGAATCTAAAAATAAAACAAATGAAGGAATACAACCAAAAAATAATAATAAAGTTATATGAATAGGCAAAGATGTGAGTCTTCCTAAGGGCTTTGAGAATGGCTTCAGTGAGGTTAAGACATTTGATGTGGATCTTGAAGGAGGAACAAAAGTACACTTGTGAGGAAGAAGAAAAAATGTCTGAGTAGAAAAAAGATCCTAAGAGGGAAGAGGCATAAAACTGCATAATGTTTGGGGGAAATGTCACTGTTTGGTGCAGCTGAAGAACAAGGAGCAAGGAGTGATGTGACATGAGATGTGACATGAGATGCAAATGGAGACGCAAGTTGGAACTAGGTTGTAAAAGAGATCATTCTATGCCAAGGAGTTTTTTCTTTAGGCAGCAAGGAGCAATGGAAGATTTATATAGAGTGTGAAATAATTGACTTTAAGTGGGTAAATAAAACTTGCTCATTAGTCTTGAAGAGAACAGGCTGTTTGAGTTTTGGTAGGATTTGCTACATTATATTGTAGCAAGGTACAGCATTGTAGCAATGTACATTATATTGTAGGGTGAGTTTATAACCTTACAGGTCCATCTTGACATATGAAGAAAAGACAGCAGTTCATGGAGGCCAATATTTTATCCTGCTCATCATTCCTAACCACCTACCCCTATTCTTTTTCCTGTTCATGATTTACCAACATAGATTTCCTTCTCTGCCAAAGAAAAAAAGAACTTTAATCCTTTTCTCCTTCCACAAATAAAAATTAGAAACACCTTGAATTAAACTAAAGTTTCATACTGTAGAGACAAGAGCTATATCCACATGAGGAAAGTTAAATGGTGAATTAGGCATGGATCCAGATAATTCAACCCTTCTTTACCCATCATCTCCCTGCAAACTTTCTTACCTTATTTATCTCTATAGTTTGTACAAAGGAACATTTCTCCATCAGATCATTTCTTCACTTTTCATTTTGTGTTATATAGCTACAGACTTAATGAGCCTATACCAACAAACTTTGTAGCACTTTACAGGAGAAGCACTAGTTTGAAAAAATGTATTGGAAAGAACAAAGATTATTCCAAGATGAAATGCTAGCATTATGACCCATGCAGACCACCTGGAATTCTTTAAATCATAATACTTAGTAATAATTCTTCTCCTGCAATGTAACTTGTATTTCCTAATTTCTCAAGAGATATTTACTTGGACACTAGCTCTTTGTTTTCAACAGTTTTTCCTGCCTTTGCAAATTAATCCCCACCTGTAGTCAAATGCTTCCACTTATGAAATCACACCAGTTGTTTAAGTCATTGGATTAAAATAATGGAAAACTTTATGTAATTTTGGAGTGTGGGAAGAGGAAAAGAATATTCTAAGTGAGCAAGATAATTTTCTTATTTAGCTATATCTTTAAAGATAAAATAATAGAGAAAAATAAGTAGATGTTCCTGGAGATAGGAGAGTAAAGTTGTAGCTACATTTTGTTTTTTAAAGCAAATGGCAAGATGTCCAGTACAGATAGACCTTCAGTAGCCTTTATAATCATCTAATTCATTATTCATTCTATAGATGGTATACTGGAGTAACCCCAAAGGGAAGGCTAAAATTACTGAGCTAATTACTGAATTTGCTTCTGCTAAGCTTACTGTGGGATGATTGGAATCACATCAACTTATCCATTGATAAAAAGAGCATTGTCACATGAAAATCCATCACTGAATTCAAACTAGAATTACTTTAGCCAAACTTAATTATTCTGAAGCCTAAATCATTTTTACTACAAATTATGGATCTTATTTATAGTTAGTCAGTCAACCTAATAATTGCCAGTACTCCCAGGTCTTCATCTTGTGAAAATTCAGATGGATCATAGCAAGACAGGACTATTAACTGCTCTTTTGAATGCCCTGTTTGACATACAAGTGAGAAGGCCATAGCACAATAAATAATGACTCAGTGATGAACCTAAGACTTCTACCTCTGACCCAGAGGAAGTAAAAAGGACCAACTTTGACCTTGTGATTGAAGCAAACAAAATAATCAACAAATATATGAAACAATGACTTTCAAGACACTGAACATAAGATAATTAAAGACAGTCATCCCTGAAAGATGGGGAAAAATTGAGGTGAGCCCTACAATTGCCCTAGATTACTGCCTTGGAAGTGTTTCCAGGGTATTGCCCAGGGGAGGGGAACCCAGGCCAACCTAGCAAACTCCTTAAGTCAAGGGGACCAATGTAAGAGTCTGGAGAGACTAAGGTATGATACTGCATGATAGAGTATCAAAGAGGAGAGAGCTACATACAGAGAGAACCCCAGATACCCATAGAGGGTTCTCCTCTAATATTCAGCTGAGTACTGATTATCAAAGAAACTACCTAAGGCTGAGGGGAAAAGAACCTAAAAGGATTAGAAGTAACAAATTTTGGTGGTAACTCAGAGCTAGGAATAGTGCCTTCCCCTTCCAGTCAGACTGGAAAAACCTCATAATAAATATGTCATTGAATAGAATACTCAGAAGGGTCTTGCTTGAATAATTAGTCCTAGACTGAGCACTGCTCTATTTCCAAGTGATGAATCTTAAAAGAAAAAGACAAAATAATCAAACTATTTTCATATCATTTAATTGTGTTCAGAATAAAGCTCTAAAATATTTATAAGAACACACAAATATTGACCACTCAGTAAGATAAAACTGATAATGTCTGACATCCAATCAACTATTTCCAGACATGAAAAGAAGCAGGAAACTATGGCCCATGATTGGGAGAAAAATTGAACTAATTAACCCAGAACTTCCACTGATATTAGAATTAGCAGGTAAAAATGTTAAGATAGTTTGTATAACCATAATGTAAAAGTTAAGGAAAGAGATGAAATATGTGTGTGTGTGTGTATATATATATATATATATATACACACACACACATATATGTATATATATATACACATATATATAAATTTGATAAAGTTTATCATATAGATAAATTGTAACCTATAGATCCAAGAAGCTCAATAAAATTTAAACAAAAGAAACATAAAGAAAAACACACCAGGTCATGTTATAATCACATTACTCAAAACCAGGGATAAAGAGAAAAGTCTTAAAAACATCCAGGAAAAAAAAAATGATATATTACATACAGAGAAATAAAGATAAGGATGTGGCAGTTTTCTTAACAAAACCAATGATAGCAGGAAGACAGCAGAGTGTCATCCTTAAAGTACTGAATGAATAAATCTGTCAAATTAAATTCTACATTGAGTAAAAATACCTTTCAAAAACAAAACTAAACAAAAAACTTCTGCATGCCTACAAAACATGAAAGAATCATTAACAGGCCTGTGCTATAGGAAATGTTAAAGGAATTCATTCAAGCTTAATATTAACAAATGAAAATATGGATGTGCACAAAGAAATGAAGAACACTGGGAAAGATAACTATGTGGGTAAATAAAGTTGTTCTTAGTGTTAAATCTATTTAAAATGTAATGGACTGTTTAAACAAAAACAATAAAAATATATTGTGGGGTTTATAGCATATATGTAGGTAAAATTTAAAGCAATAATAGCTTGTGTCTAGGAGAAGAGGGTTAGACGTATACAATGGTAAGGTTCTTATACAGAAAGGTAGACTGTGATAAGTTAAAGAAATATGTTCTAAACCACAAGGCAATCATTAAAATAATAAAGTCATAGTTAATAACCTAAAATAAGGACATAAAATGAAATCACAAAAGCTACTCAATCAAAAAGGAGACAAAAAATAGAAAAAAGGGAACAAATAATATATAGGACAAATGGAAAACAAATAACAGGTGGTGGACTTGAGCCTAATTATTCAATATATTAATAATTACATTAAATAGATATACTTTAAAAATCCCAATTAAAAGCCAGAGGTAATCAGATTAGATAAAACATCAAGATCTAACTATAACTGCCTACAAGAAATGTACATTAAATATAAGGACACAAATAAGTTAAAGTTAAAAGAATGAAAGATTTACCATACTAACATTAATCAAAGGAAATATTAAATCACTATATTAATTTTAGAGTAAGTTGATTTCTGAACAAAAATATAATGTAAGTTCATAACGATAATCACACCAATTCAATAAGAGGACATGACACTATTAAATTTGGATGTGCCTAATAATAAAGTTTCAAAATAAGCAAAGCAAAAACTGATAGAATCACAAAGAAAAATAAATAAACCCATCATGATCGTCAGAGATTTCAATACCTCTTTCAATAACTGATAGACTAAATAGAAATCAGTACAAATATAGAGGAACTAAAAAATATCATCAATCAAGTTGATGTAATTGATGTACATAGAACAATCCACTCAACAAACAGTATACATTCTTTTCAAGTACATGGGAATATTTATGAAGAGATCCTAAATTTTGGTCCAGAAAACAAGCCTCAATATATTTAAAAGTCAAAATAACCACGTTCTCTGGCTATAATAAAATAAAATTAAAAATCAATTACATAGGGCTTCCCTGGTGGCGCAGTGGTTGAGAGTCCGCCTGCCGATGCAGGGGACACGGGTTCGTGCCCTGGTCCGGGAGGATCCCACATGCCACAGAGCATCTAGGCCCGTGAGCCATGGCCTCTGAGCCTGCACGTCCGGAGCCTGTGCTCCACAACGGGGGAGGCCACAACAGTGAGAGGCCCGAGTACCGCAAAAAAAAAAAAATCAATTACGTAAAGATTTCTGTACATACTACAAATATTTGGAAATTATATAACACACTCCTAAGTAATTATTTGGCCAAAAAAAAAAAAAAAAAAAAAGAGAGAGAGAGAAACGAAAACAGAAGCAAGAAAGTAATTTGAACTGAATGAAAAGACAACATGTCAAAATGTGTGGGATGCTGCTAAAGCAGTATAAGCAGGGAAATTTATAACACTAAATGGACATATTAAAGAATAAAAAAGGTCTCAAATCAATGGCTTGATGTTTCATCTTAAGAAACTAGTAGGAGGAGCACAGATTTAATCCAAGGTAATGAAAAAAAGGAAATAATAAACATCAGTGCAGACATTAATAAAATAAAAACCAGAAAAAAAATAGAATAATGAACCTAAAACTTTTTCTTTGTGAAAAATCGGTGAAATTAGAGAACATTTAGCTAGACTTCTCAGATAAGAAAAGATATAATATCAACATCAGGAATGAGAATAGTAGTTCACTAAAGAGTCTACAAATATTAAAAGGATAACAAGATGATGTTATGAGAAACTTTATGCCAAAAATTTCAACAAGTTCAACAAAATGGAGAAATTCCTTGAAAGACAAAAACCATGAAAGCTCACTTATATTGCAAAAGATTATATGACTAATCCTCTATCTTTCAAATAAATTGAACTTGGGTGTAAAAATCTTCCAAAAATTTTTCTATCCAAGATGGCTTAACTAGTGTATTCCCTCAAACATTTAATGAAGAAATAGCACCATTTCTACACAAATTTATTTACAAATTTTAAGAAGAGAGACTACTTCTCCACCCATTCTGAGGCCAGCATTAACCTGCTATTAAAACCACACAAAATAATTACAAGAAAAGAAATCGACAGATCCATGTCCCTAATGGCATGCATTCAAAAATTCTCACTGAAATATAACTCGAATGCAAGAATACAGAAGCACTATAATACCATATTATGACCAAGTGAGTTCATCTGAGTAATGCATGGCTGGCTGATTTGACTTTCAAAAAATTAATCCATGTAATTCATCATTACATGTTAATAAACTATAAAAGGAAAACCATATGATCATCTTAATAGACACACACACACACACACACACAAACACACAAGCATCTGGCAAAATTCAACATTCATTCCTAATTAAAAAAAAACCCTCAGCAAACTAGAAATAGAAGGGGATACTCAAAGCCTGATAAGGGGCATCTAGGGAAAACATTACAACTAATATCATACTTGGAGTAAAAGAGTACTTTCTCCCTTAGATCAGAAACAAGACAAGAATATTTGCTTTCACCACTACTATTCTACAAATGAAGGTTCTAGACATTGCAATAAACTTTGAAAAAAATCACTCAAATTAGAAACAAAGGACTAAAACTGTCTTTTTCCTCAGATGACATGATCATCTATACAGAAAATTCCATGTAATCTACAACAAAATTCCTAAACCTAATAAGTTAGTTGAGCAAGACTGCAGGATACAATTCTAATATTAAAAAAAACTAATCATATACTAGCAACAAACAATATGAAATTGAAATTTTAAAAATATCATTTACAACTGCATAGAAAATGCTTAAAAATAAATCTGACAAGGATTCCTAACACCTATATACTGGAAACTATAAAATACTGTTGAAATAGATTAAAGAAGATTTAAATAAAAGGAGAAATATACTGTGTTCACTGACTGGGAGGCAATATTTTTAAGGTATCAATTCTCCCCAACTTATCTATAGATTTAACATGACCCCAAGCAAACTCCCAGCAGGGTTTCTGGAGACATTGATAGGTTAATTCTAAAGATCACATGAAAATATAAAAGACCTACATAGCCAAAATAACATAGAACAAACTTGAGGCTGAACACTACCTAATTTCAAGACTACTATAATGTGGCAGCAATCAAGATAGAATGGTATTGGCGCAAAGATTGAAAAATAGATCACTGGAACAGAATAGTTAGGTCAGATTGACCCACACACATGGACAACTTATCTTTGACACGAGTGCAAAATTCAGTGGAGAATGTTTAATCGATTCAACAAATGGTGTTGAAACAATTGAATATTGATATGCACAAAAAATTGAACTTTAATCCTTATCTTGCAAAGTATATAAAAATTAAATCCAAATGGATAATACACCTCAATACAAAATATAAAATTATGAACTTCTAGAAGAAAATCTTTTTGATGTTTGATTAGGCAAATACTTTTTAAATATAAAACCAATAGCATGATGCCCAAAGGGGAAAGAAAAAACGGATCAATTGGCTGTCATTAAAAGTGAAAATTTTCCCTCTTCAGTAGGCACTGTTAAGAAAACAAAAAGATCAAACTCAGAGAAAATATGTGCAAGTATATATCTGATAAAGGGCTTTTAGTTATTTATTTTTATACAGCAGGTTTTTATTAGTCATCAGTTTTATACACATCAGTGTATACATGTCAATCCCAATCGCCCAATTCATCACACCACCACCCCCAGGCTCCCTCGCAGCTTTCCCCCTTTGGTGCCCATACCTTTGTTCTGTACATCTGTGTCTCAATTTTGCTCTGCAAACCAGTTCATCTGTACCATTTTTCTAGGTTCCACATATATTCATTAATATACGATATTTGTTCTTCTCTTTCTGACTTACTTCACTCTGTATGACAATCTCTAGATCCATACAAGTCTCAACAAATGACCCAATTTAATTCTTTTTTATGGCTGAGTAACATTCCACTGTATATATGTACCATATCTTCTTTATCCATTCATCTGTCGATGGGCATTTAGGTTGCTTCCATGACCTGGCTATTGTAAATACTGCTGCAATGAACACTGGAGTGCATGTGTCTTTTTTTTTTTTTTTTTTTTTGCGGTACGCAGGTCTCTCACTGCTGCGCCCCCCCAACCCCCTGCCGCAGAGCACGGGCTCTGGATGTGCAGGCCGAGCAGCCACGGCCCATGGGCCCAGCCGCTCTGTGGCACGTGGGATCCCACTGGCACGGGCCACGAACCCACACCCCCTGCATGAGTACGCAGACCCTCAACCACTACGCCACCAGGGAAGCCCTGCATATGTCTTCTTGAATTATGGTTTTCTCTGGGTATATGCCCAGTACTGGGATTGCTGGATCATATGGTAATTCTATTTTTAGTATTTTAAGGAACCTCCATACTGTTCTCCATAGTGGCTGTATCAATTTACATTCCCACAAACAGTGCAAGAGGGTTCCCTTTTCTCCACACTCTCTCCAGCATTTGTTTGTATATTTTCTGATGATGCCCATACTAACTGGTGTGAGGTGACACCTCATTGTAGTTTTGATTTGCATTTCTCTAATAATTAGTGATGTTGAGCAGCTTTTCATGTGCTTCCTGGCCATCTGTATGTCTTCTTTGGAGAAATGTCTATTTATGTCTTCTGCCCATTTTTGGATTGGGTTGTTTTTATAATATTGAGCTGCATGAGCTGTTTATATATTTTGGAGATTAATCCTTTGTTGATTCATTTGCAAATATTTTCTCCCATTCTGAGGTTTGGCTTTTTGTCTTGTTTATGATTTCCTTTGCTGTGCAAAAGCTTTTAAGTTTCATTAGGTCCCATTAGTTTTTTTTGTTTGTTTTTATTTCCATTACTCTGGAAGGTGGATCAAAAAAGATCTTGCTGTGATTTATGACAAAGAGTGTTCTTCCTATGTTTTCCCCTAAGAGTTTTAGAGTGTCCGGCCTTACGTTTAGGTCTCTAATCCATTTTGAGTTTATTTTTGTGTATGGTGTTAGGGAGTGTTCCAATTTCATTCTTCTACAGTTTTCCCAGCACCACTTACTGAAGAGACTGTCTTTTCTCCATTGTGTATCCTTGCCTCCTTTGTCAGGGATGAGTTGACCATAGGTGGGTGGGTTTATCTCTGGGCTCTCTATCTTGTTCCATTGATCTATGTATCTGTTTTTGTGCTAGTACCATATTGTCTTGATTACTGTAGCTTTGTAGTACAGTCTGAAGTCAGGGAGTCTGATTCCTCCGGCTCCGTTTTTTCCCCTCAAGACTGCTTTGGCTATTTGGGGTCTTTTGTGTCCCATACAAATTTTAAGATTCTTTGTTCTAGTTCTGTAAAAAATGCCATTGATAATTTGATAGGGGTTGCATTGAATCTGTAGATTACTTTCGGTAGTATAGTCATTTTCACAATATTGATTCTTCCAATCCAAGAACATGGTATATCTCTCCATCTGTTGGTATCATCTTTAATTTCTTTCCTCAGTGTCTTATAGTTTTCTGCATACAGGTCTTTTGTCTCCTTAGGTAGGTTTATTCCTAGGTATTTTATTCTTTTTCTTGCAGTGGTAAATGGGAGTGTTTCTTTAATTTCACTTTCAGATTTTTCACCATTAGTGTATAGGAATGCAAGAGATTTCTGTGCATTAATTTTGTATCCTGCAACTTTATGAAATTCATTGATTAGCTCTAGTAGTTTTCTGGTGGTATCTTTAGGATTCGCTATGTATAGTATCATGTCATCTGCAAACAGTGACAGTTTTACTTCTTGTTTTCCAATTTGTATTCCTTTTTCTTCTCTGATTGCCGTGGCTAGGACTTCCAAAAGTGTGTTGAATAACAGTGGTGAGAGTGGACATCCTTGTCTTCTTCCTGATCTTAGAGGAAATGCTTTCAGTTTTTCACCATTGAGAATGATGTTGGCTGTGGGTTTGTCGTATATGGCCTTTACTATGTTGAGGTAGGTTCCCTCTATGCCCACTTTCTGGAGAGTTTTTATCATAAATGGGTGTTGAATTTGGTCAAAAGCTTTTTCTGCATCTATTGAGAGGATCATATGGTTTTTATCCATCAATTTGTTAATATGGTGTATCACATTGATTGATTTGCATATATTGAAGAATCCTTGCATCCCTGGGATAAATCCCACTTGATCAGGGGGTATGTCCTCTTAATGTGTTGTTGGATTCTGTTTGCTAGTATTTTGTTGAGGGTTTTTCCATCTATATTCATCAGTGATATTGGTCTGTAATTTTCTTTTTTTGTAGTATCTTTGGTTTTGGTATCAGGGTGATGGTGGCCTCTTAGAATGAGTTTGGGAGTGTTCCTTCCTCCACAATATTTTGGAAGAGTTTGAGAAGAATGGATGTTAGCTCCTCTCTAAAGGTTTGATAGAATTCACCTGTGAAGCCATCTGGTCGTGGACTTTTGTTTGTTGGAAGATTTTTAATCACAGTTTCAATTTCATTACTTGTGATTGGTCTGCTCATATTTTCTATTTCTTACTGGTTCAGTCTTGGAAGGTTATACCTTTCTGAGAATTTGTCCATTTCTTCCAGGTTGTCCATTTTATTGGCATGGTGTTGCTTGTAGTAGTCTCTTGGGATGCTTTGTATTTCTGTGGTGTCTGTTGTAACTTCTCCTTTTTCATTTCTAATTTTATTGATTTGAGTCCTCTCCCTTTTTCCTGATGAGTCTGCCTAATGGTTTATCAATTTTGTTTTTCTTCTCAAAGAATCAGATTTTTGTTTATTGATCTTTGCTATTGTTTTCTTTGTTTCTATTTCATTTATTTCTGCTCTGATCTTTATGATTTCTTTCCTTCTGCTACCTTTGGGTTTTGTTTGTTCTTCTTTCTCTAGTTCCTTTAGGTGTAAGGTTAGATTGTTTGAGATTTTTCTTTTTCTTGAGGTAGGTCTGTATAGCTATAAACTTCCCTCTTAGAACTGCTTTTGCTGCATCCCATAGGTTTTGGATCATCGTGTTTTCATTGTCATTTGTCTGTCGGTATTTTTTGAATTCCTCTTTGATTTATTAAGTGATCTCTTGGTTATTTAGTAATGTATTGTTTAGCCTCCATGTATTTGTGTGTTTTACATTTTTTCCCTGTAATTCATTTCTAATCTCATAGTGTTGTGGTCAGAAAAGATGCTTGATATGATTTCAATTTTCTTAAATTTACCAAGGCTTAATTTGTGGCCCAAGATGTGATCCATCCTGGAGAATGTTCCGTGCACACTTGAGAAGAAAGTGTAATCTGCTTTTTTTTGGATGGAATGTCCTATAAATATCAATTAAATCTATCTGGTCTATTGTGTCATTTAAAGCTTCTGTTTCCTATTTATTTTCACTTTAGATGATCTGTCCACTGGTGTAAGTGAGGTGTTAAAGTCCCTATTATTGTGTTACTGTCTATTTCCTCTTTTATAGCTGTTAGCAGTTGCTTTATGTATTGAGGTGCTCCTATATTGGGTGCATATATATTTATAATTGTTATGTCTTCTTGGATTGATTTGTTGATCATTACGTAGTGTCCTTCCTTGTCTCTTGTAACATTCTTTATTTTAAAGTCTATTTTATCTGATATGAGTATGGCTACTCCAGCTTTCTTTTGATTTCCATTTGCATGGAATATCTTTTTCCATCCCCTCACTTCCAATCTTCCCTCGGTCTGAAGTGGTTCTCTTGTGGACAGCATATATATGGGTCTTGTTTTTGTATCCATTCAGCCAGCCTGTGTCTTTTGGTTGGAGCATTTAATCCATTCACGTTTAAGGTAATTATCAATATGTATGTTCCTATTACCATTTTCTTAATTGTTTTGGGTTTGTTTTCGTAGGTTCTTTTCTTCTCTTGTGTTTCCCACTTAGAGAAGTTCCTTTAGCATTAGTTGTCTAGCTGGTTTGGTGGTGCTGAATTTTCTTAGCTTTTGCTTGTCTGTAAAGCTTTTGATTTCTCCATTGAATCTGAATGAGATCCTTGCCAGGTACAGTAATCTTGGTTATAGGTTTGTCCCTTTCATCTCTTTAAGTATATCATGCCACTCCCTTCTGGCTTGTAGAGTTTCTGCTGAGAAATCAGCTGTTATCCTTATGGGAGTTCTCTTGTATGTTGTCATTTTTCCCTTGCTGCTTTCAATACTTTTTCTGTGTCTTTAATTTTTGCCAATTTGATTTCTATGTGTCTTGGCATGTTTCTCCTTGGGTTTATCCTGTATGGGAATCTCTGCACCTCCTGGACTTGAGTGGCTATTTCCTTTCCCATGTTAGGGAAGTTTTTGACTATAATCTCTTCAAATATTTTCTCTGGTCCTTTCTCTCTCTCTCTTATCCTTCTGGGACCCCTATAATGTGAATGTTGTTGTGTTTAATGTTGTTGCAGAGGTCTCTTATGCTGTCTTCATTTCTTTTCATTCTTTTTCCTTTATTCTGTTCTGCAGCAGTGAATTCCACCATTCTGTCTTCCAGGTCACTTATCCATTCTTCTGTCTCAGTTATTCTGCTACTGATTCCTTCTAGTGTAGTTTTCATTTCAATTATTTTATTGTTCATCTCTGTTTATTCTTTCATTCTTCTAGGTCTTTGTTAAACATTTCTTGCATCTTCTCAATCTTTGTCTCCATTCTTTTTTCGAGGTCCTGGATCATCTTCACTATCATTATTCTGAATTCTTTTTCTGGAAGGTTGCCTATCTCCACTTCATTTAGTTGTTTTTCTGGGGTTTTATCCTGTTCCTTCATCTGTTATATATCCCTCTGCCTTTTCATCTTGTCTTTCTATGAATGTGATTTTTGTTCCACAGGCTGCAGGATTGTAGTTCTTCTTACTTCTGCTGCCTGCCCTCTGGTGGATGAGGCTATGTAAGAGGCATGTGCAAGTTTCCTGATGGGAGGAACTGGTGGTGGGTAGAGCTGACTGTTTCTCTGGTGGGCAGAGCTCAGTAAAACTTTAATCCACTTGGCTGCTGATGGGTGGGGCTGGGTTCCCTCCCTGTTGGTTGTTTGGCCTGAGGCAACCCAACACTGGAGCCTACCTGGGTTCTTTGCTGGAACTAATGGCAGACTCTGGGAGGGCTCATGCCAAGGAGTACTTCCCAGAACTTCTGCTGCCAGTGTCCTTGTCCCCACGGTGAGACATAGCCACCCCTGCTTCTGCAGGAGACCCTCCAACACTAGCAGGTAGGTCTGGTTCAGTCTCCCCGGGGGTCACTTCTCCTTCCCCTGGGTCCTGATGTGCACACTACTTTGTGTGTGCCCTCCAAGAGTGGAGTCTCTGTTTCCCCCAGTCCTGTCAAAGTCCTGCAATCAAATCCCACTAGCCTTCAAAGTCTGATTCTTTAGGAATTCCTCCTCCCATTGCCGGATTCTCAGGTTGGGAAGCCTGACGTGGGGCTCAGAACCTTCACTGCAGTGGGTGGACTTCTGTGGTGAAGTTGTGAGTCACCAACCCAGCAGTTGTGGGATTTGATTTTATTGTGATTCCAACCCTCCTACCGTCTCATTGTGGCTTATCCTTTGTCTTTCAATGTGGGGTATCTGTTTTGGTGAGTTCCAGTGTCTTCCTGTCGATGATTGTCCAGCATCTAGTTGTGATTCTGGTGTTCTCATAAGAGGGAGTGAGAGGATGTCCTTCTACTCCGCCATCTTAGTACATAGTCAGGGCCTTTATTTATAATATGTAAATAACTCTTTCAAATCATCAATAAGAAAACAGACAACCCATCTAAAAATGGGCAAAAGATTTGAACACTTTACCAGAGAAGATAAACAGATGGCAAATATGCACATGAAAAGATGCTTGACATAGTCATTAAAAAAATGCAAAATAAATGAATAGATTGTACTGCACACTTATGAGAATGGCTAAAAATTAAAAAGACTGACTATACCAAATACTGCTAAGGATTTAGAGGAAGTGGAACACTGATACACTACTAGAAGGAATGTAAAATGGCACATCACTTTGGAAAGCAGTGTAGCAGTTTCTTAAGAAGTTAAACATACATATACCACATTATCTAGCCATTCTACTCCTACTTATTTTCTCAGGGTGGGGGAAAGATGTCCACATAAAGATTGGTACACAAATGTTCATAGGAACTTTACTTATAAAAGCCCCCAAATGGAAACACTCTGAATGCCTACCGACAGAGTACTGTGTAAACAAATTATATCCATAGAGTAGACTACTATTCCGAGATAAAGAGAAATTACTTACTGACAGAAACAATAACATGGTGGGATCCCAATATATTTCTGCTGAATGGCAAAAGCCAGACAAAAGAATATTTACTTTTTGATTATTTAAAGCTCTAGAAAATATAAACTAATTTCTAATAACAGAGAACCCTTCAGTGCTTGCCTGGACAGTGATGTGGGAGTTGTTTAGAGACATGAGGAACCTTTTGGGGGTGATAAACATGTTTAGCATCTTAATTGTAATGATGGTTTCACAGGTGTATACATTTGTCAAAACCTATCAAATTGTACATTTTACATATGTAGTTTATTTTATTGTCAATTATACCTCAATAAATCCGTTACAAAACAAAAATGGTGAACGTAATTCTTTTTAGAATGTTTAATGAATATTTAAATATGAATTGTCAATTTCCATACACTTCCCTTCTACAGATTTGCTGATAATCTCGCATATTGTGGATACCTATAAAGCATATAAAATTATGCAAGAAGTTTAAGTTCGCCTGCCTAAGGAAATTACACTTAGATACATTTGGAACATAGGCATCATTATACTTCTTGAGTTTAGTCCCACTTATTCATGCATGTAATGTTTATACTACGATGTTAACATACTGTGTTCATTTTGATCTATGTTCCTTGAAGACAGAAGAGATCCCTCTGCTCAGAACAGAGATAACCCAAATTTGATTGGGAGCCAAATGGTATTGTGTGACCTAATTAAGTGGTGGGTATTTCATGAGCTTAGTCTTTCACATCTGGCTGTTATTAGATAGCCCTACTTGGCTACCCCACAAAGCAGCATTTGATCTAAGGGCCAACTCTGCCCCACAATTTGCTAATGTCTCTCACACTGACTAAATCCCCAGGGAGAGGTCAGGCCCAAGAAACAAAGTAGGAGATATCTCTGCAGAGGGACTTCTATTTCTATTTCTGTTTGGTTTTTAAGTGCATTTTGCCTTGACTAACTTCAAATATTGATTGTTAGAGTGGACTGGAAATGCAATGATTGACTGATCACAATGTATTACATACAATGAATTTTGAATACCACAGGACTAATTGAATAAATGAACGGAAATATTAATATTGAATTAATAGGAATGATCAGAGTGAATTAAGCACAGCAGGCCAAATTCTGCCCCTGGATATGCATGCACAATTTCCATTGACTTCAATGGGGGTTTTGTTGTGTGTATCCAAGGGCAGAATCCAGCTTAATGAATTTTTTAATTGTTTTTAAATGGTGAATGAATTGGTTAAAGTGCAAAGCACCAGAGACGATTCCTTACATACTGCATATATTTCTGTATTTTTTTTTCATATGCTTGAACTCTTACATCTATGATCCATCTCAAAAGTCTGATTTTAAAGTTGGAGAAAATAATATAAGAAATAAAATCAATGCTGCTACGTTTTCTTTGTAAACAGCTAAAACATACACATCACTGCAGGTTTCTATTTCTGTATATTAAAATTATAATACTTTCATTTATTAATGAACCGCTAAAAGAAATCTGAAACTTTGGTGACCAGGAATTCATCCATGTCCTCTCAAGTGTCCCTCATTTGAATGCCAATAGACCAAGGTGCATCCTCCACCATACCATTCATCACCTTATTTGAGTTAGAAAATCTTTTGCCAATGATTATCGATACCTGTGCTTATTATTTGATCTTGAGCAATTGTCATATCAGTTTAGTTTTTCAGATTTAGATATGAAATTTTACTACTAAAACCCTTTTAGATTAAGAATCTATGATGAAATCTTAAATATGTTTGAGCCCTTGATAGATTCAGTCATTTAGATAGACCAATTCTACTTTACATCATCACACCACCAGCCTGAGGCAAAGAAATTCAATGCCTTAGACCTGAAATTTATAATAATTCATTATAAGACATTTTCCTTAATATATTTTCTCCCAGGTAATGAAAAATAGTCTTTGTGTGAGATAAGCTCTAAACATGCATAGGAAAATTGTGCTTGTGTGTGTGTGTGTGTGTGTGTGTGTGTGTGTGCGTGCACATTTTGGGGATAAGGCTTAGAAGAACTCACCTGTATAAGAAAAATAAAACGAAACACAAACGAGAATATTATACATTCCTTGACTGAATGTATAATGTGAAGTTAAATTAATCAAATTAGTCTTGTTTTGTTTTTTAAATTAATAGGTTTAAATTTTTAGAGCAGTTTTAGGATCACAGCAAAATTTAATGGAAAGTTCAAAGAATTCCTACATACACAAACACCCCCATCATAAACATCCATAATCAATGTGGTACTTTGTTACAACTGATGAACCAATACTGACATGTCATAATCAACCAATGTCCATAGTTTACATTAGGGTTTATTATTTGTGTTATACATTCTATGGATAACAAACATATACGGGCATGTATCCACCATTGTAGTATATACAGAATAGTTATCCTGCCCTAAAAATTCTCTGTGCTTCAACTATTCATACTCCGCTCACCTTAAATCCCTGACAACCACTGATCTTTTCTACTGTGTCCATAGTTTTGCCTTTTTTAGGCAAAATTTATATGTCATATAATTCGAATCATACAGTGTGTAACATTTGCAGACTGGCTTCTCTCACTGAGCAATATTCATTTAAGATTCCTCCATCTCTTTTCATAGTTTGACAGTTCATTTCTTTTTAGCATCAAATAATCTTTCACTGTCTGGATGTACCACAGTTTATCCATACACGTACTGAAGGACTTCTTGGTTACTTCTAAATTTTGGCAATTATGAATAAAGCTGCTATAAAAAAATCCATGTGCAGGTTTTTGTGTGGACATGAACTTGTGGTTATGAACTTGCATATTACAAAACCTGGGGGGGCTGGGGTGGGCAGGGGAAAAAAACTTGGCTGAATTCGACTATATCAATAAATTTTTATAGTAGCTTATGAGACAAAAAACACTATTAAAATAACTGCTGAAATTTTTTCATATATTATAATTTTAGGCATGTAAAATATGGATGAAAATTAATGAATTAAAACTTCTTTCAGTTAAGGGGAGAAAAAAAACTGTTCAATTTATTTGGATAAATACTAAAGAGTGTAATTGATGGATCACATGGAAGGAGCATGTTTAGCTTTTTAAGAAACTGCCAAACTGTCTTTCAAAGTGGTTGTACCATTTTGCATTCCCACCAAAAATAAATGAGAGTTCCTGTTGCTTCACATCATTCCCAGCATTCTGTGTTATCAGCAGATTAGATTTTAGCCATTTTAATAGTGGCTAAATAGTGGGTAGTAGTATCTCATTGTTATTTTTATATGCAATTCCCTAAATGTGGATGATTTTGAGCATCTTTTTACACACTTATTTGCCATCTGTATATCATCATTGGTGAAGTATCTGTTCAGATCTTTTGTTCATTTTTTGAGATTTTTATTTCTGTTTTACTGAGATTTAAGAGATTTTGGTGTGTTTTGAGTAACAGTACTTCATCAGATATGTGTTTTGTAAATATTTTCTTCCAGTCTGTGGTTTGTCTTCTTGTTCACTTGATAGTGTATTTCACAGAAGAGAAAAGAAGTTTTAAATTTTAATGAAGTCCAGTTTGTCAATCCTTTCTTTCACTGATTGTGCCTTTGATACTTAATCTAAAATGTGCATATCAAAAACAAGATTTTATTCTAGATTTTCTCCTGTGTTATCTTCTAGGAGTTTCACAGTTTTGCATTTTACATTTAGGCGTGTGAACAATTTTGAGTTAATTTTGTTCTCCAGGTGAATATTTAATGGTTAAGATCTGCCCTGCCTTCTGAACAAAGGTGTTTTGAGGGTCTCAAATGAGAAAAAATAACATAACTGAAATTACATTAAAAGCTGTGAGGGGCTTCCCTGGTGGTGCAGTGGTTGAGAATCTGCCTGTCAATGCAGGGGACACGGGTTCGAGCCCTGGTCTGGGAAGATCCCACATGCCGTGGAGCAACTAGGCCCGTGAGCCACAACTACTGAGCCTGCGCGTCTGGAGCCTGTGCTCTGCAACAAGAGAGCCCGCGATAGTGAGAGGCCCACGCACCGCGATGAAGAGTGGCCCCCGCTTGCCGCAACTAGAGAAAGCCCTCGCACAGAAACAAAGACCCAACACAGCCAAAAATAAAAATAAATAAATTTAAAAAATAAACCCCCAAAACTGTGAAATACATGGAGGAAATTCTTTCAATATTCAGTATCTATATCATGACAAGTCTAACTAAAACTATACTGGTGATAGCTGGTTGAATTATAGAACTTTAATTTGGGGGTGTTTGCTTTTGTTTTATTGCTTTGTAGTTATTTATTTTGAATTTTAAAATTTGCTTTATAAGAAATGTGAAACAGTTCCACTAAAACTTAAATCAACAGGCTGGAGATATTTTTGAGTGCTACCTTAGAGCAATGAAAATACTGTTAGTGGGTGATTTGATAGTAACTGTGGAAACAAACTATGGACTAAGGAGAAATATTACCTTACATCAACCTTGCATTATGATACTGTTTAATTCTGAAAATATATCATTAACTCACAAAGGGTCGCATCTGCAATTATTCATTCTAACAAAATATTACACTTGATTGGAAAATACAAATCGTGATGGGAATCAATTTCATACACAGTAGTTTAGAGTTCTTTAAATAATAGGCAATGAAACTCAAAAGAAATTGCTGCAAACAAGTCTGCAAATAACTTGTAACAAAAGGTACATCAGTAATCCTGAAAGCCTCACAATAAAGTCACTCTGTGTCTTATCCACTACACTTCACCCTTGCTACTCAAAGTGTGGTGTGGGGACCCACAGAGTTGTCATCATTATATCTCAGGTCCACCCCAGACCACCTACTTCATAGTATTCATTAAAAACAAAACCAAAAACACAAAAATAAAAAACCAGGCGACAGATGCAAGCATTTAATCAAAAAGCACTGCTCTACAGTCTTAATAATATACTTAAAAATAAATTATCTGGAGTTAGAGCAGCTCTGTAATTAAGTGTCTGTTTAACCCTGGATAAATTGTTCAGTCTGCCTATACTCAGTCTCCTCATCTGTCATGTGGGTATAATATCTACTTTGGAAATTGTTTTGAGGATAAATATCATTCATGAAGTACATTCATTTTTACATCCATGCAATTGTTCATGAACTACCTCAAGTAACAAGTTTTATGGGACACTTCTGAATAACATTTTTCTCATTTTCTTTCCCTGTAAGACAATAACTTTTGTCATAAAGATTACAGAGAAAAAACATAACATAGAAAATGCACATTAGCATTAAAGAAATACACTGTTCTTTTACCCCAGGCATTTCTGGGTGTCCTCAGTATGCAAAACCTCTGTCATCCCCAGCCTCTTCCAGTCTGTTCTCAACTGTGCATGTGCTAAGCTACCATACACTTATGGCGGCATTCAGCCTTCACATTTACCAGTACATGTCACTACTTAGGATTGGTCAGAAATTCTGTCTCACATGTGTCTGAGATAGTTGTCTGTCTTCTCTGCCAGTGCCAATCCCTGACTGTAGCCATTTCCCTTCCCACCTGCAAAGACGATATGAGTTTTCCACAGTAGCAATCACCCAGGCATTGCTGAGCTTCTCCACTGTACGTGCAGAAATGGAAATCACTGCACCCTATCAGTACCTGTCTTATTTCTCTTCTCCCCTAACTGTTCATTTATCTCAAGAGATTATCTTCTCATTACCATGATTTTCCATGAGGCCCTCTGATCACCATGTTAACATATCTGTATTTACAGTCTTCTTGCATAATTATAATGCCTATCTTCTGCCTGACACATCACTGTCCCTTAATATGTGATATTTTCTTTTTCCAATCCAGGCTGCTATTGGAAGCATCTCAGAATAATACTATCATTATAAATATAAGTTAGGTGTTTTTATCATTAGCTGTTTATCACAATCTTGTTACTGAGACCAACTTGGCACATTTAAACTTATAAATGCTAATTACTAGCACATGGTCAGTAAAGCTTTTAGACTAAAAATTTTCTGTATATTTGCCTTCTCTAAGGTCTTGTTCTGGAATTGGAATTGAAGACCCTTTACACTACAGCTTGGGTTTTATGCATTTATTCATATTAGGAGTACAGGGACATTCATTGCACATAATTTAAAAAGTGTTTCTGCCTAAAAGTCTGTCCCTCAAGACTCAGGAGTTTATTCCCATTCAACTTATCTTAACAAATTGGCTATTGACATGGTGGTCAAATAGGGACTTTTAAGAATACAGGTGGATGCTGGTAGTAATTACCTGGGGACAACAAGCATAAACAGAATTGCCTCAGTAAGCCTGGATGCGTGGTCACCTTAGGTTTTGGTAATTTCACCATTGGTATGCTTACGGGTCATCCTTGATTCACAGGTATTTCAATGATGGAAGCATCCTTTATCCAGGCAAAAGTGTAGTGCAGCACTAGATACAGTCTAAAAAATCCTCTTAGGACATATACAACTAAAAAACTGAATATGAGACTATGAAGATGAGAACCCAGTCTAAAAGGAGAGCCAGGAAACAATGGAAGAGGATGAAGACTAGGGAGAATTGATAGGAGAGAAAGATTGACAAGGATGGTAATAGGTGTTGTCAAAAGCAACTGATGAGAGAAAAATGACTGTAGTACCTAGAAGGTATGAGTAGCTTTTGGAAGAATCAGAAAGAGAGACTTTAAGAGTGTCCATCTACACAGACAAATGCCATCTTTGTATTAATTCTAAATGTATTTTCCATTTATTTATTTTTTTAATAGATCTTTGTTGGAGTATAATTGCTTCACAATACTATATTAGTGTCTGTTGCACAACAAAGTGACTCAGTCATATGCATACACATGTCCCCATATCCCCTCCCTCTTAAGCCTCCTTCTCATCCTCCCTATCCCTCCCCTCTAGGTCACTGCAAGAAAAGCTATGTGTTTTTCTTATTGCTAATTAATAACTTGTATTATGAATTATGAATAGATTTATGACATTAAAAAAGGTATAATGTCAAGGAAAACTCTAGAATATGAAGGAATTTGGATATCTATTTAATATGTATAATATTGTATATAATATATGCATATATACTTCCTGACAATGATGGTTAGACGTAAGCTTTAAATGGATACAATTTGATATTTAATAGTAAAGAGAAATTGGGTCTGGTTGGTAATATTATTGAATCCTCTTTTGGAAATAAATATAATGTGTTAAACAGTAATGACATACACTACTTTTTAAAGTGATGTTACATATTTTATAGATGCCCCGGTAGGATTCTTTATGTGCCTGGCTTTTGGATTGAACAGGAGATGAGCAGACAGATGAACAGGATGGCTGATCAGGGAACACCTTTCTTGGCTGCCCTACAGTTTTTTTCAGGCTGGCAGATACCCTAAGGAGGGTACTTAAAGTTAGCTAAGAAACATTTGTAAGTTTAAAGTTTAGTAAGGAAGAAAGAGAGAATTTATTTTGCCTGTTTAAAAGTGCACGTTCTAGTGTTTTGGGGGCATCAAGCATGCAAAAAGCAAATGTAATTGTTCTGTGAATTTGGCCCTTGGGTTTTTCATTCAAACCTAAGCATTGCAACCAGATCAGAAATTTCAACAATGTGGCATCTCTATGACTTTCTCTGTGAAATCTAATGCTCTGTCTCGTAGACATAATATGAAACACTCTGTAGGTCTGCGTTATGTAACCTCCAACCATATAATTCCATACTTGGCTCAAAATCTGAAATTTTCCCTGGAAAAATATAAAGAAATAATAATAGAATTAAATTTGAAGTCACTCACATTAAAATATATGAGAACTTTACCTTTTAAAAGCTGAATATGACTATCTGCTTTAAATAATAACTAATCTGGACCAGCTTAATACAGTTTTTGATAATGTTTCACTTCATATTCAATTTTGGAAGTCTCTTGGTTTGCATATTCTTTGAATTTCGTTCTTTTGATATTAAATAAAATTTAGAGAAACGAATTTACCCAACTTAGCAAGGCAAATATTGATTTTGTTATAAAATCGATGCCATTTGTCAGGCTTCCTCACATTAAACATGCTAGAGTACACATGATTTTATTAAGCCACCACTAAATCCATGCGTTACATAATCTAACCCTTTTCTGACTTTTGAGTTCTCTCAAGGATTCAGAACAATATTTAATATGAAGAATTAATAAAAATGCCTCTAATTTTGAAATTTAACTTCCTCTTGGAATAGAATAATGGTTGTGCTGATTATCTATACGTATGCCTAACTTATTAGCTCTCTGAAGACAAGGATTTCTTAGAACTGTTCCCATTTCAATGGGAGACAAAACGATCTCTTTTTGAAAGTTCATGTACTCTAAAAACCTTGGCTCCATTTTTATTTTAAAATAAAATAAATTTAAATATGATATTAATGAGAATTATTTTATACAAACCGGTGGTCCCTTATGATTTGTACGCTTAGTCAGATGTTGTCATTAGAAGCAAATATGAAGTTCTTTTATGAGTCAGTAGTGTTAATCTCAGCTTCACAGAAATAACACATTAGACTAGAGGTCTAATGAGATCTTCAGAGTTTCAACTGGCCTAGTCTATCCTCTCTAGCAGGAGGAACACATTTCTTGTATGAAAGCATTAACTATTTTCAGAGGGATGAAAACCTAAGGTTTTACGTTAAACAAACAAACAAGAATAACAACATCAACAAGATCTGCTGTTCCCTCTCTGGTAACTTTTCATTAAGATCTTTCAAAGTGTATCAGTGTGTCATCTTCACTTTTTCTCCTCTGTCCTCTATTCACTTTTATAATTCCTACAAAATTTTACATTATGAAGTTAATATATACAGCAATGTATGCATTTTGAAGTTAATAGATATTTCACCAATGAGAAAATTCGATTCTATATTCTTTTTTAAAAAACCATTTTGGCAACGAATATTTTAGTTAGGAAGTCCTTTAACAATTCCAGGAGTTAAATGTTAAATACACTCTACCATAGGCATGTTAATTCACTGGTTTAACTGGTTTAGACTTTGGAGTTATCTGGACTTGGGTTCGAATCCCAGGTTTATCACATAAGATCTCTGAGATCATGACACTGAGTCCTCAATTTAAAGGGAGGGTCAGGAACAAATGCCAAGAAGATAAAGACCTGGGGATTTAATAGGTGAGAAAGTCTGACAAGGATAGTGACAGGTGTTGCTAGGAGTAATTGATGAGAGGAAAGTTACCGTATTATTTACAAGGTGTAAGTACAAGTTACTTATTCTCTTTGAATCTTATTGCCTATCTATGAAATAACAGTAATACCAAACTCACAGAGTACATAATGTTCTAAGCTCAGTGCTTAAACAGAGCCCCCAATAAAGAAGCTTTCTTCTTCCTCTCCTCCTCCTCTTCCTTCTTCATCATTTTGTGTATATACATATATATGTGTGTGTGTGTGTGTGTGTGTGTGTTTTGCTTTTAGATACTTAACCTATTATAGAAAACCCCAAAGTGTCACTGTGTTGTTTCCAATTTTGCATATTATCAATACAGTGTTTACATCATTTGCAACATTCTTAAATATTACTACTTTGTCCTGAATCAAACATTTCTCTAGGGTTTTCAGATCAATTTTATACTAACAATTCACAAATACAACCCATGACCATAGTGAGGAGCAAGTTTGTTAGGCCTAATGTTTGGAACCCAGTACCAGTGGGGTCAAGATCATGGACAATCCAGTACCAATGGGATCAAGGACATGGATTTTCCCATTGCACTTCAGGTAGGCAACAACTTTCTCTAAGATGACACACATAACCTCCTGGTGGACACTGTGTGTGTAACTAAGCAAGAAAGTGTATATAGTTTGTGTATGTTCATCACTATTTCATATAGCAATTCTAAGGGCTTACCCAGTCAAGAGTGGACAAGAAGCATCCCATAAGGATCAACATGGACCATCAGGCCACATACCATTTCCTTCATTTATCTTCTATTTGTCTTTTTAATATAAAAAAATTTTGGAGGGGATAATTTTAGATTTACAGAAAAGTTGCAAAGACTGTGCAGAGAACTCCCAGGTACCTCACACCCAGTTTCTCCTATTGTTAATATCTTACATTACTATGGTACATTCATCAGAATTAATGAGTCAACATTGGTACATTACTGTTAACTAAAATCCACACTTTATTTGAATTTTACTAGTTTTTCTATGTCATTCTTCTGTTTTGAGATCCCATGGAAAATACTACATTACATACAGTCCTCATAGCTTTATAGTCTCCTTTGGCCTGTGAATATAACAAACTTTCCTTGTTTTTTGATGACCTTGACAAATCTTGAGGAGTACCAATCAGATAATTCATAGGAAGTCTCTTAATTGTGCTTTTTTCCTAATATTTTTCTCATAGTGAGACTAGGGTTATCGGTTTAGGGGAGGTCTTCTCTCTTTTTTTTTTTTCGTGTGCTGATTATATTTTGTCTAGCTGAGAGTTCAGAAAAAGCTTTTCCATGTGAGGCAACGTTTGGGCTCATCCTGCTTTATTTAGCTCTCCTTGTTCAATCTCACTTAGTGACTGAGATGAAAGCTATTCCAATAACTACCAGAGGGGATGAGATGATGCTAGCAAATAACCATGAAAAACAGAAGAAAGTATTTTAGCCTATTTCTCTGAATATGTAAAATTCCTCCCCAAGTATATTTTCCTGACTCTTCTTTCACACCAAATACAACCGCTCACCACATATTACTCTTCAGTATATTTCTTTCATTTTGTATACAAAAAGGTCAATCTGAAAATATACATCAAACCTGAATGAAAACATCCTCTATTCCTATGCAACATACCAGTGCTTGAAGTTTTCTCTTCCAGCATTATTTGTTTAATAGAAATATTTTCCATACCACCTGGTTCTGGCAGAAAGTCAAAATTTGCATTTATATGAGGTAGTTTATCAAATATAACATACAGAAGTCTGTTAAGTACACATTGCATTTTGTTTGTGAGAAAATCTGTTTGTATTTAATGTAGTTTTTAAATTAACCTTAATGAAAGCTTCTGAAAATTGTTGTTCTAAGCATTTGAAATATGCAACAAGAACGGGTGGAAGACATAAACATGTTTTCCATTATATGTTATCAGATAGCCCAAAATTACTACAAAGAATAATGTGGGACTATGTTAAATTAGAAAGATAAGCAAGCATTTAGTTAAAAGCAAAGGTCTTTAGAAGAGGAAAGCATCTAACACAGTTAACCCCAAACATCTTACAACAATCTTCAGTCAGAGGCATTTTAACATTTTTCGGTTAGAATGTTATCTACTATATACAGAAACAGATTATTTGCACCAAAATTTAAGATTTCATTTCCCTTAATCTAAGATCTGCCAAATACTCAAAGACTCACCCAAGGTTTTCTGAAGTGCTAAAAAACAGGTAATTGGAACATGAACCTATCTGGCCGTGTCTCTTAATAGTCCATTCTATTATTGTTTTTCTACTGTCTTTTCACTACTTACAATATTGCCCTTAGTAACTTTTTGAATTTTAACGTATCCCAGTGATTTTCACCTAGAGGACTCCCCAACAGTGAATACAAGATTAATATTTATTTCTAGTAGGCCTGTTTTTTATCAGTTCTGGAAAACTCAAGTGTCTTTACATCTTGAGACACTTGAATCTCTACTTGTCTCCCTCCTATCTTTGCTATATAAAAGGAAATATTCAGTACTTTCAGATGGTGAATTTTTTCAATTAAAGCTAGATATCCAGATATTGTACACAATCACACAACTTTTAAATGCTAGAAACTAGCTTAAAATATTTTATGTATTGTGTAAGTCAAACAAATATGGCTGGTGCCAGTTTGCAAGCTGTGATATAAAGTACAATAAATAACGAAAGTTAAGGATCTCCTATTTCAAGCAAAAGCTGGGAAAATGACTTTTTCCTTCAGCAAATATTATATTCCTTTGCATGGAAAGCCATGGGATATTTAGAAATAAATCAGATGTTATTCAGAGGTTTGCTCTTCAATGCTTACAGCATTTGACAAAGTCTGGGTTATGGTCCTTAATCATAGAATTTGCTACACCTTTGATCACAAATATCTTTGAAGCCATTGAAGCACTGTTCTGACAATTTAAAAAAAATCTTACAACAAAGTTTTTATGCAATAAATTCCATCTTTGAGTAAACTATTCAACAGTTCTAGTTTCCTAAGCTTTTCACCTCCTAACCTTAAAAGTATTTACTTATAATTTTTATCATATGGAAGCCTGATCTAAAATATTTGATTTAGTAGAACTATACACAGAGGGTTTGATGCTTCATATATTTCTCTCTGATTTGTCATCTGTTCCAAGTGCATTTTGCTCTTAACCATCATATGTAGCAGTGACTTCTTGGATTAGTGTCCAGGTAGCTTTGGTTGGGAGAGAGAGACCTATGTGAAGCTGTGTATTTCTATGCTAAGATCTGTCCAAAAAAAAAAAAAAAAAAAAAAAGCAGTGTGCCCCACACTCTTTCCTTACAGGCACAAAGGTGGAAAAAGTTCCTAAAATTTTACTTCTCCCTCCATCTTCATCAGGCCCCTCTATCAACAAAGAAATTGATAGAACTGGATATGAATCCTAGACCTCTTCCCTCCTGGACCCCAGCTTAACACAGTCCTACGAGGGATAGGCTTTGAGTTCTTTGCCACATCTACTCTGTCCTTTGCAAATCGTTCCATATAACAAATTCAACATCTTTAATGTAAGAATGATTTCATACACTGATTATTATTATTTGTAGAATGCATTTGAAGAGTGATTTAACCTGTTTGAGGGAGATGTTAAAGGATAATAGAGTTGTTTAGTAGAGTTTTAGGAGTCAGATATTTTTAAGTGTAAATAAGTTTTCTTGTAAATCTTTTCACCCTAAATTATATGAGAATTCAATCTTAAAATATAATGTAGAACCATCCCAGCAGGTCTGGGAGAAATTATACCTTTGTACACATGCAAATGTGTGGTTTTGTCTATTAAAACTGGTAAGAAGGCACATGGAACACATGTTCATGTATTAGTACAGAACTTAAAGTATCATAAAAACTCATATAAATAACTTCAGAAACTTCGGCACAGTTTTTATAATAATCTCAGGGATAGAAAACGCTTGACCTGTGTCTATAGTTATGATCTTTAAAAAACAGCCATGTTTAGTAGATAAAATGAATAAACTTAAATTGGATCATACACTGGGCTAGAACATAAAAGATTAAAATCCAATTTCTCCATATTACAAACATCAAATGCCATTATTATAGTATGCAAACAGTGTAAAATGGCAATTGTACCAGAAAAGGTATATACATTCACAGTTTTAAAGAGGACAATACTAGTTTGAGGTGTATATTTTTGCATACCTTAATTAATATAATTTATTTTATTGTTTTTTGTCATTCTAATATAACACATAAAATGTTACTAATACTTCCATGCCTATTTTCTAGATAGATTAGTAGCACCTTGGCTAGTAAAGAATTTTATGAATTGAAATGTATTTTAAAGTCTGATAAAGTTTAAAGTCAGATAAAACTGAGTTTCTTATTAATCTTATCAGTGTTGAAGGTTTGTGGTCCATGAACCATATGCATTTGAATCACCTAACAATACTTGTTAAAAACATAAACCCTTGGGCACCATGCTGGAATTCACATTCTTGCCATCACCAGGTGGTTTTCTTGCACAGAAGGAATTAAGAACTACTGGTTTACATATCAAGAAATCATTATGATGAGTTCATTACTTCTCCAATGGGTGTCAGAAATCCTTCATAGCAAGGTAGCATTTCATCATTAGCATGTTTGCTGCATTGAGATGTTTCTCTTTGCTAACCATTACATTAGAGCCACTAGATTTTCTCTAAGAAACTCATTTGATATTTTTCCATTTTCTGTGAAGTACCTATTTATATCAGTTAGAGAATTCTGTTTTTTTTTAAATGTATGTTTATAATATATCTTTCATACCCCATATCTTTCCAAAAAGAATGTCAGGTGACTTGATATAGTATAAATGGTTACAAAATTAAATTTTGGCAGTTCATTTCTTCTCTCTGAATGTTTAAGAAAAAATATATCCTATTATGCTTTACCTTTCTGGTTTTTGGTCCTTTTCTGATTTTTGATCCTTTTTTTGTACCTAGTGTGACAGGAACTTAAAGAATGTCTCTAACTTGCACATCACTCTGGTTACAACAAAGACAAAACCAGTAATTTTCCACTTCAGATATGTTCTTAAAGTGTATTTTATCTTCATACAAAAAAATCTTTTCTAAAATGAAGACATTAATATTTCCACACTTGACCTTTTCTTCTTACAAAGAGAAATGCAAATAATTTAATAATATTATTCCTTATACCCCTTAAGGTTCAAATAACTAGTTATTATATAAAACAGCTAGGTCTAATCTGCTTCAGAAGGAACATATTCTGTTAGTGTACAATAGCTAATATCAGATCACTAATAGATTTAACCTTGTAAGTTCACAGATATTTAAAAGTGTTATGGTTTGAAGGTCAACTTGTTTGTCTTACTGTAAAAGAAAGGCAACAAAATGAATAAAAACTAGAAAGAATTAATTCTTCAAAAAGTTTTTACAAATCAAAACCCTGCAGTTTCACACTGAGAACAAAAGAAGCATATTAAACACCAAAGTTTATCAAGACAAATTAGGTCCCAGTTTCAAATTTTCTTTAATCTTTTGCATCTGAACGTTTTTTTTGCCTCATGCTGTTTTCCCCAGTTAAATGTTAAAATGAATTCTAGCCAATACCATTGACTTCCTCCCTTAAAAATATTGAGACACATAATAAAAAATTAATTACTTCCCCTAATTTCCGTGTGATTCTTTAAAAAGATGTAAAATTCATTTAAAGTAAGTGGTGACTTTGTCTTTGAAGATCACGACAATTAACATGGATCAAAGCTTAGGTTCTGTAACGATGATAGCTTATTAGCATAATGAAATTAACTTAGAGACAAGAATCTTTAATAGGTACAACAAAAACGCTTTAATAATACTTGCAGAAAATTATGTATTTGCTAGAAGTACAACAGTTTCAGATTTTCTATCCAATTAATAAGTTGTTAATTAACTCCTTTTCCAAACAATGTGCACTTTAAGTTAACATCTGCCCATTGGAATATTCTGTCTATTGTGCTTCATTTTTTGGAAGGATATTGCAGTTTTGCCAATGGTACTTTGTATTTTTTTATTATTAAGAAAATTCAAGTTTACCCTTCCATACTGTAGATCCAGTATTTTCATCATTAAAATAAAAGAAGGCTTAATTTCATACTTTGGGAAGGGAATGAAGATGTCAATATATGATTGCATCATGCAGGAGGTTTACCTTCAGGTCCTCTGCATTTCGAGGACAGATTTTTTTTGAAAATCTTTGAGGTGTCTATAAAATTTGACCTCCTGTTTCAAGCCAAGAATTAAAAACTCATTTATTAAAAATAATATAAATAATTTTGGTCCCAGTGTACATGTTGGAAACCACCTGGATTTACAGATAACTAAAAGAATGCTTTATTTCCAGCCTCTCGTCTTAAAAATTATGCTTTATTCAAGTGCTGTTTAAAAATGTACTTTGTCATTTATTTTGCCATTCATTCATTAAGCCAATTTACTGAGCACTAATATTTACTGAGTGTGCCATGCACTATGAGTCTCCCTATACTAAAAGGAAGAGAAGTTGTGTTGTTATAGGTGGTTTTTCACTACTGCTGGTGTTACTGTCATTGATTTTCTCTTTGTCCACGTAGCAGAAATAAGTACTGTCTCCAGGTCCTCTTCCTCTATTATACCTGATTTATCTTTCTGACACAAGTGAGCATAATCCAAAACCAAAATCAATACTCAACAGATGGACGATATTTTTCATATTAAAATTTAAGGAGGAATTTCTCGCTATTATACCCCCACCCTCCACCTCCAAAAAGCCCTTCCTCTTCCACATCCATATAGGAAATCTGTGTGTTTTCCAGTTTGTATATGTTGGTAGTACTCTTTCTAAGTATTTTCTGCTCTGGATTCAGAAATTTGTGAATAGGCTCTGATCCCAAAATTTTTATGCTGCTTCCAATCCACATCATCAGTTCTGGTATCCCTGGTAAATACCAGGTCCCCTGGCTGCCTCTACCTTTTCTATCAGATATGTGCCCAAACTGGAAATATAGAAATAGGGCTCAGAGAAGACATACAGAGAGAGATACCAGGAGACTAGGAATCTTATGAAGGTTAATGATGCAATGGAGACAAAACTTTGCGATGCTTTCAACTCTAGCCCTCAGAATTGATTGAATTATGGTTTGAGTGAATTAAAACAAAACAGCCTATGAAACCCATCTTTTGGGGGGGATCAGCTGATAGCTCTCACTCCCTACCTGAGCTCTAAGAATACTTTGTACCTTTGTTTTGAAACTTACCAAATTCTATCTCATATGTATAGCTATTTTTGGAGGTATCTTATCACACTGCTCAACTATTCTTGGGGCCCTGTTAAAAACAACAAAAAAAAAAGTACGTTGGGTCCTAAACTATAGTACAATGAAATGTTTGGAGAAATACCCTGACTTCTCTCTTCTTCTCATCCTCCAATCTCCCACCAATAACTCCAATTGGCCAAAGTTTACTAGAAGCTCAGTGGACAGAAGAGCCTGGGAAATGTACTTTGCAGAGATCAGCCACTTTTTGATGGAGCAGAGCAGGATAAAGGCACTAAATGGATATGAGAATGACTGGCACAATTTCATAAATGATAACTTCTTATTAACTGCAGATATTAGATACAAGAGAACATTACTAAAATAGAATCTTCACTGCTTTTCTTACCAATTCTGGGGTACTCTAAAGCCCACCACCATTCAGCTTGAATGGACTTCTTTCTGAAACATGTGACAGATCATATCAGTCCCCTCAATTCTACATCCTTCAATTCATTCTCATGCTTTATAATATAAATCTTAGTTTATATAGTTTATCACACAGACCCTTTGTGCTTCATGTCCCTTTCACCCCTAGCTAAAATATACCCTCTGGCCCAACCTAAGTCATTTAAATTTTAGAATGCTTCAAGCTTTTGCAGACCACTATATCTCAGAATGGGTTCTTGGGTTCTTCTGCTTGGAATGTCAGTAACCTCTCACCACCTACCACCACCATAGCCATCACCATCTTTTTTTGTTCATTAGAATAACTCTTATATCCTTCAAAACTTAATCTCCTTGTGCCTTGTATGACTAGGGGCCTCTTTGTGCTCTGCTTGAGCTCTAGGAATACCTGTGTTGATACATTTCCCTGTAATAATTGTTTATATTTCATAACCAGTATCCCAGGCAGGATTTTAAGTACACGAAAATTGAGGACTATACCTCCTTAATTTTGAACTAATGTCTATCACATAGCAGGGAAACAATAAAACATTGTTGAACTGGTGACTGAATGAATGAGTAATCCCTTCTTTGACCACATTAGGTAACAGCATATTCATTTTATACATCCTATAAAGACACTCAACAAAATGAAGCAAAATTTCATTTTGTCATCTATAATGTAAGTGGAAGCTGCTCCTTAAAGATATTTTTAAACAGTAATTAAACTAGTTTGAAATGGTCTCCTCTAAATAAAAATAGATTTAGTCTATTTCTTTTTCATCAAGCATTCTCTTTTCCTATAATCCTTTCCCTCTTTACATGAGTGTTGCCACTCCTCACTTTCTAAGGTTTTATACAGCTGTGTCCTGGATTTGAATTTCCCTTGATGACCCTGTTCTTTTAATGTTGCTTTTCTTGTTTGTTTTCAGAATAATTTATGTTTCACACTTAATTTGCATGTTTTTTTCTAATTTCGTGGTTTGAACAAGAATATAGTTTTCTGGTCTCATATGACAAGACAGCAGGATAATGTACTGTACTTATTGGAGGCTGGGAAACAGTGATTTAAAAAATTCTTTTTTTTCTTGTGGCATTCCCTCTTATGCTAAAATTCTTTGTTTCTTTGAAACGTATACTGCCGTAAAATGGAATGAACCTGGTGGGCATTCATGTTGGGCTTAATGAAAATATTTAATCATATTTTTCTTTATGTTATATACCTGTGATAAGAACAAATTCCAAATATTAAGGGATGTATTAAATATGAATTTTTAGAGATTTCATGTTCCCTTTACTCAGTTTTCCCCGGTGGTATCATCTTGCAAAACCATAGTACAATATCACAACCAAGATATTGACACCGATACAGCCAAGATACAGAACATTTCTATCACTGCTAAAATTACTCACATTTCTCTTTATAGTCTTCATGCCCTCCCTCACTCTTAAACTGTGGCAACCACTAATCTGTACCCTATTTGTATAATTTTGTCATTTCAAGAAGGTTATGTAAATGAAATCATTCAGTATGTAACTTTTTGGGATTGGCTTTTTTTCATTGTGTAATACTCCGGAGATTTACCCAAGTTGTTCTGTGTGTCAACAGTTCATTCCTTTTATAATTTCTGAATAGTATTCCATGCACCTAACACTGTTTAGCCATTCATCCACTGAAGAACATCCTGGATACTTCCAATATTTGGTTATTATGAATAACAACGCTATGAACATTTGTATAGAAGTTACTGTGTAAACATGGGTTTTTTTGGTTTGTTTTTTCGGGGGTTTTTTAGCATTTTACTCTATTTGCTTTATTGTTTGCTGTTTCTCTTCCATATACATCAAGATCGACATGTATTCACACATACACACACAAATTATATATATATACATAACATTTTTCTGAACGATTCAAGAGTAAGTTACTTGTGTAAAGCCCTTCACCCCCAAATATTTCAGTGAGCATTTCCTCTAAATAATAATATTTTCTTACACTTACACAGTAGAGTTTTCAACTTCAGGAAATTTAATATTGATACAATATTTTTATCCAAGCAAACAACCATATGCCAATTTTTTAGCTGACCTAATAATTTCCTATGTAGCATTAATTCTTTAATTTTTGAATTGTATTTTATTTTTTTATACAGCAGGTTATTAGTTATCCATTTTATACATATTAGTGTATATATGTCAATCCCAATCTCCCAATTCATCACACCACCACCACCCAACCCCCCCACGCCCACCCCCCACTCGGCCGCTTTACTCCCTTGGTGTCCATACATTTGTTCTCTACATCTGTGTCTCAACTTCTGCCCTGCAAACCAGTTCATCTGTACCATTTTTCTAGGTTCCACATATAGGCGTTAACATACGATCTTTGTTTTTCTCTTTCTGACTTACTTCACTCTGTATGACAGTTTCTAGATTCATCCACGTCTCTACAAATGACCCAATTTCATTCCTTTTTATGGCTGAATAACATTCCATTGTATATATGTACCACAACTTCTTTATCCATTCGTCTGTCAATGGGCATTTAGGTTGCTTCCATGACCTGGCTATTGTGAACAGTGCTGCCGTGAACATTGGGGTGCATGTGTCTTTTTGAATTGTGGTTTTCTCTGGGTATATGCCCAGTACTGGGATTGCTGGATCATATGGTAATTCTGTTTTTAGATTTTAAGGAACCTCCATACTGTTCTCCATAGTGGCTGTATCAATTTACATTCCCACAAACAGTGCAAGAGGGTTCCCTTTTCTCCACACCCTCTCCAGCACTTGTTGTTTCTAGATTTTCTGATGATGTCCATTCTAACTGGTGTGAGGTGATACCTCACAGTAGTTTTGATTTGCGTTTCTCTAATAATTAGTGATGTTGAGCAGTTCATGTGCTTCCCGGCCATCTGTATGTCTTCTTTGGAGAAATGTCTATTTAGGTTTTCTGCCCATTTTTGGATTGGGTTGTTTGTTTTTTTAATATTGAGCTGCATAAGCTGTTTTTAATATTGAGCTGCATAAGCTGTTTATATATTTTAGAGATTAATCCTTTTTCCATTGATTCATTTGCAAATATTTTCTCCCATTCTGAGGGTTGGCTTTTCGTCTTGTTTACGATTTCCTTTGCTGTGCAAAAGCTTTTAAGTTTCATTAGGTCCCATTAGTTTTTTTTGTTTTTATTTCCATTACTCTGGGAGGTGGATCAAAAAAGATCCTGCTGTGATATATGACAAAGAGTGTGCTTCCTATGTTTTCCTCTAAGGGTTTTAGAGTGTCCGGCCTTACGTTTAGGTCTCTAATCCATTTTGAGTTTATTTTTGTGTATGGTGTTAGGGAGTGTTCCAATTTCATTCTTCTACATGTAGCTGTCCAGTTTTCCCAGCACCACTTATTGAAGACACTGTCTTTCCTCCATTGTATATCCTTGCATCCTTTGTCATAGATTAGTTGACCATAGGTACGTAGGTTTACCTCTGGGTTTTCTATCCTGTTCCATTGTTCTATATTTCTGTTTTTGTGCCAGTACCATATTGTCTTGATTACTGTATCTTTGTTGTATAGTCTGAAGTCTGGGAGCCTGATTCCTCCAGCTCCATTTTTTTCCCTCAAGACTGCTATGGCTATTCAGGGTCTTTTGTGTCTCCATACAAAGTTTAAGATTTTTTGTTCTAGTTCTGTAAAAAACGCCATTGATAATTTGATAGGGATTGCATTGAATCTGTAGATTGCTTGGGTAGTATAGTCATTTTCACAATATTGAGTCTTCCAATCCAAGAACATGGTATATCTCTCCATCTGTTGGTATCATCTTTAATTTCTTTCCTCAGTGTCTTATAGTTTTCTGCATACAGGTCTTTTGTCTCCTTAGGTAGGTTTATTCCTAGGTATTTTATTCTTTTTCTTGCAGTGGTAAATGGGAGTGTTTCCTTAATTTCTCTTTCAGATTTTTCACCATTAATGTATAGGAATGCAAGAGATTTCTGTGCATTAATTTTGTATCCTGCAACTGTACGAAATTCATTGATTAGCTCTAGTAGTTTTCTGGTACCATCTTTAGGATTCTCTATGTATAGTATCATGTCATCTGCAAACAGTGACAGCTTTACTTCTTGTTTTCCGATTTGTATTCCTTTTATTTCTTTTTCTTCTCTGAGATGTTAAAAGTGAGGTGTTAAAGTCCCCCACTATTATTGTGTTACTGTCTATTTCCTCTTTTATAGTTGTTGGCAGTTGGCTTATGTATTGAGGTGCTCCTATGTTGGGTCTATATATATTTATAATTGTTATATCTTCTTCTGGGATTGATCCCTTGATCATTATGTAGTGTCCTTCCTTGTCTCTTGTAACATTCTTTATTTTAAAGTCAGTTTTATCTGATATGAGTATTGCTACTCCAGCTTTCTTTTGATCTCCATTTGCATGGAATATCTTTCTCCATCTTCTCACTTTCAGTCTGTATGTGTCCCTAGGTCTGAAGTGGGTCTCTTGTAGACAACATATATATGGGTCTTGTTTTTGTTTCCATTTAGCCAGCCTGTGTCTTTTGGTTGGAGTGTTTAATCCATTCATGTTTAAGGTAATTATCGATATGTATGTTCTTATTACCATTTTCTTAATTGTTTGGGGGGTTTTTTGTAGGTCCTTTTCCTCTCTCATGTTTCCCACTTAGAGAAGTTCCTTTAGCATTTGTTGTAGAGCTGGTTTGGTGGGGCTGAATTCTCTTAGCTTTTGCTTGTCTGTAAAGCTTTTGATTTCTCCATTGAATCTGAATGAGATCCTTGCCCAGTAGAGTATTCTTTGCTGTAGGTTCTTCCCTTTCATCACTTTAAGTACATCATGCCACTCCCTTCTGGCTTGTAGAGTTTCTGCTGAGAAATCAGCTGTTAACCTTATGGGAGTGCCCTTGTATGTTATTTGTCATTGTTCCCTTGCTGTGTTCAATAATTTTTCTTTGTCTTTAATTTTTGTCAATTTGATTACTATGTGTCTCTGCGTGTTTCTCCTTGGGTTTATCCTGTATGGGGCTCACTGTACTTTCTGGACTTGGGTGACTAGTTCCTTTCCCATGTTAGGGAAGTTTTCGACTATAATCTCTTCAAATATTTTCTTGGGTCCTTTCTCTCTTCTTCTTCTGGGACCCCTATAATGCATACGTTGTTGTGTTTAATGTTGTCCCAGAGGTCTCTCAGTCTGTCTTCATTTCTTTTCATTGTTTCTTCTTTTTTCTGTTCCGCAGCAGTGCATTCCACCACTCTGTCTTCCAGATCACTTATCAGTTCATCTGCCTCAGTTATTCTGCTATTGATTCCTTCTAATGTAGTTTTCATTTCCGTTATTGTATTGTTCATCTCTGTTTGTTTGTTCTTTAATTCTTCTAGGTCTTTTCTAAACATTTCTTGCATCTTCTTGACCTTTGCCTCCATTGTTTTTCCAAAGTCCTGGATCATCTTCACTATCATTATTCTGAATTCCTTTTCTGGAAAGTTGCCTATCTCCACTTCATTTAGTTTTTTCTGGGGTTTTCTCTTGTCCTTTCATCTGGCACATAGCCCTCTGCCTTTTCATATTGTCTGTTTTTCTGTGAATGTGGCTTTTGTTTCACAGGCTGCAGGATTTTGGTTCTTCTTCCTTCTGCTGTCTGCCCTCTGGTGGATGAGGCTATCTAAGAGGCTTGTGCAAGTTTCCTGATGGAAGGGACTGGTGGTGGGTAGAGCTGACTGTTGCTCTGGTGGGCAGAGCTCAGTAAAACTAATCTGCTTGTCTGCTGAGGAGTGGCGCTGGGTTCCCTGCCTGTTGGTTGTTTGGCCTGAGGCAACCCAACACTGGAGCCTACCCAGCCTCTTTGGTGGGGCTAATGGTGGACTCTGGGAGGGCTCACGTCCAGGATCACTTCCCAGAACTTCTGCTGCCAGTGTCCTTGTCCTCATGGTGAGACACAGCCACTCCCTACCTCTGCAGGAGACCCTCCAACACTAGCAGGTAGGTCTGGTTCTGTCTCCTATGGGGTCACTGCTCCTTCCCCTGGGTCCCGATGTGCACACTACTTTGTGTGTGCCCTCCAAGAGTGGAGCCTCTGTTTCCCCCAATTCTGTCAAAGTGCTGTAATCAAATCTCGCTAGCCTTCAATGTCTGATTCTCTAGGATTTCCTCCTCCCGTTGCTGGACCCCCAGGTTGGGAAGCCTGACATGGGGCTCAGAACCTTCACTGCAGTGGGTGGACTTCTGTGGTATAAGTGTTCTCCAGTTTGTGAGTCACCCACCCAGCAGTTGTGGGATTTGATTTTGTTGTGATTGCTCCCCTCCTACTGTCTCATTGTGGCTTCTCCTTTGTCTTTGGATGTGGGGTATCTTTTTTGGTGAGTTCCAGTGTCTTCCTGTTGATGATCGTTCAGCAGTTAGCTGTGATTCCAGTGTTCTTGCAAGAGGGACTGAGAGCACATCCTTCTACTCCGCCATCTTGAACCAATCTCGTCTTAATTTTTTAAACATGAGTTTTTATTTCTCAGGGATAAATGCCCAGAAGTGAAATTACTGGGTTGTATGGTTTTTCCATGTTTAATTTCCTTAAATTGCAAAACTTTTTATAGAGTTGCTGAACCATTTTACTTTTCCACCAGCAACATATGAGTAATCCAATTTTTCATCATCTTCACGAGCATTTAGTTTTACCACTGTTTTTAAATTTCAGTCATTCTGTAGGTATGTGATGATATCTTGTATTTTTATTTTGCATTTCCCTAATGACTAATTATGTTGAACATTACTGAATGAACCTATTTGCCGTGTGTATATCCTCTTCAGTGAAATGTCTGATTACGTCTTTTGCCTATTTTCTAATTAGATTGCTTGGGTTTTTACTGTTAAATTTTAAGAGTTCTTCACATGTTCTAGAGAGTATTCTTTGGTAAGATATATGGTTTGCAAATATTTTCTCCAAGTCTGTGGCGTGTTTGTTTTTTCATCCTCTTAAAAGCATCTTTGGCAGAACAAAAGTTTTTAATTTTGATGAAATACAATTAATTCAGTTTTCCTTCTAGGGATCATGCTTTTAGATCCCAAATATTTTCTTCTATAATTTTTCCAAAAGTTTCATAATTTTATGTTTACATTTAAGTCAATGATGCATTTTGAGATAATTTTTATTTTAGATATAAAGTCTTGGTCAAGGTTATATTTTTGCCTATTGTCATTCAATTGCTCCAGCACCTTTTGTTGAAAAGGCCATCCTTCCTCCATTAAATTGTTTTTGCATCTTTTAAAAATTCAGTTGAGCATACTTGTGTGGATATAATTCTGGGTTCTTTATTGTATTCCATTGACCTATATGTATGTTCACCAATGCCACAGTCTTGAGTGCTTTAGCTATATAATAATTTTTGAAATTCTGTAGACTGATTTCTCCCTTTTCATTCTCTTTTTACAAAAATTGTGTTAACTATTCTAGTTCCTTTGCCTTTCCATATAAATTTCACAATAATCTTCTCTATATCTACAAAATAATTTTGTTGGCATTTTAATAACAATAGCATTAAACCTATATACCAATTTGAACACAATTGAAATCTTTATTATGTTGAGTCTTCCAATCCATGAGCACAGTTTATCTGTCTATTTATTTAGATCTTTGGTATCTTTCAGCAGCATGTTGTATTTTTCAGCACATAAGTCCTGTACATGTTGTTTTAGGTTCACACCTAAGTATTTCTCTCTTTTTTTGAGCAGTTGTGTCATTGTGTTTTTACTTTTGGTGTCCAATATGTTCATTGTTAGCACATAGAAAGACAGTTCCTTTTTGGACATTTATCTTGTATCCGTCAGACTTGCTGAACTCACTTATTTTCTATGAGTTTTTAAGAAGAATCTTAGGAATTTTCTATGTAGACAATCATGTCATCTGCAAAGAGGAAGAGTTTCATTTCTTCCTTTCCAACCTGTATGGCATTTATTTCCTTTGCCAACCTTATTGCACTGGCTAGGACTTAGCACTATGTTGAATAACAATAGTGAAAGCAGATATGCTTGCCTTGCTCCTGACTGTAAGGGAAAAGCAGTCTAATTCTTTATCATTAAGTATTGGCTGTAGGTTTTTTATAGGTGCTCTTTATCATATTGAAGAAATTTCCCTCTATTCCTATTTTTCTAAGAGTTTTTGTCATGAATGGCTATTGAATTTTGTCAAATGCTTTTTTCTGTATCAATTGATATGTTCATATGCTTTTTCTACTTTAGGCTGTTAATATAGATTATATTAATAGTTTTTTAATATTGAAGCAATCTTACATCACTGTAATAAACCCCACTTAGTCATGGCATATAATTATTTTTATATACTGCCTAATTCTGTTTGCTAACCTTATGTTAAAAATTTTCGTGTCTGACTCATGAGGGATATCAGACCATAGTTTTCTTTTTCTTTACTGTCTTTATCTAGTTTTGGTATTAGTGTAATGTCAACTTAATAAAATGAATTAGCATATATTCCACGTCTTCTCTTTTCTGGAAGAGATTGTGTATAATTTCTGTTACTTCTTTTTTAAAATTCAGTGGAATTCCCCAGTGAAATGATTTGGGCCTGGCAATTTCTCTTTCATGGGTTTTAAAATTATGAATTCAATTTGCTTAATAGTTACAGGACTACTCAAATTATCTATTTCATATTTGGTAATTTGTGGTAGTTTATGCTGTTCAAGAAATTGGTCCATTTCATCTAAGTTGCCGAATTTATCTGAGAAGATTTGTTCATAGCATTCTATTATTTTTCTTTTGATGTCTGCAGGGTCCATAGTTAAATAGCCTATTTATTAAAGCTATTGGTAAATTTTGCCTTCTCTCTTTTTTCTTTGTCAGTTGGTAAATTTTATTGATCTTTGCAAAAAAAAAAAAAGCAGGTTTTTGCTTCATTGTTTTACTCATTTCTGTTTCATTTATTTCTGCTCTTATTTTCATTATTTCCTTCTATCTGGTTGCTATAAGTATATTTGATCTTCTCTTTCTAGACTCTTAAGTAGGAGTAAAAATTACTGATTTGAGATTTCCTCTTTTCTCATGTAAGTATTTAGTGCTACAAATTTCCTTCTCATTGTTGGTTTAGCTGTGTCACATAAATGTTTGGTATATTGAATTTTCATTTTTATTCAGTTTGATAAATATCTTTTTGAGACTTTCTTTTTGACCCATAAATTATTTAGAAGTCTGCTGTTTCTAAGTATTTGGAGAATTTCCTGTTATTTTTCTAGTTTTGATTTCTAGTTTGATTTTATTTGGGTCAGAGAACAAATTTTGTATAATTTCAATTCTTTTAACATTACCAAGATTGTTCTATGGCCCAAGATATGGTATATTTTCCTGTCCTATTCCCCCTGTCCTTCCAGGACTCCATAATATAACAGATCTTTAGCTATTGTCCTAGAGGCCTTAAGTCTCTGTTGATTTTTTTTCTCCAGTCTATTTTCTCTTCATTATTCAAATTGGGAAATTTTTATTGTCTATATTCAACTTCACTGATTCGTTATTCCCTCCTTTCTGCTGTTGAGCCCATTTACTTTTACTGTTTTTAATTTAATTTTTCAATTCTAAATTGCTATTTCGTTTTTCTTTTGTGTTCTATTTATATGCTGAAATTTTCTATCTCTTTACTAAGATTTTAAAAATTTGTTTCAACTGTGTATTTAATGGGTCATTGAAGCATTTTTATGACGACTGTTTTTAAAATCTTTTGTCAAATAACTCTAAAGTTTCTGCAGATATTCTTGGTATTGGCATTTAATAATTGTCTTTTTTCATTCTAGCTGAGACTTGCCTGAACCTTGGTAGGACTAGTTATTTTTTATTGAACTTGGACTTCGGATTATCATGTTATGAAACTCTGGATATTATTTAAATCTTTGATTTCTGCTGCCTTCCTCTCAGGCCGCTCCAACAAGGGAGTATGGGGCACACTACATCACTACTAGTTTGGGATAGCAGTCCCAATTCCCCACTCAGCCTCTGTTCACACTCAAGGGCGTTTGAAATCACACGGTGCCCAGGTGGTATCAGTAGAGTCCCAGCAGATAGCCAGAACTCCCACCCCTGCCCAGGAGCACTAGGGAGCACTTCTATAACTTTTTATAACACATCTGTACCTAAAATGATACAAGCACATCCAAGTCTAGACACTTCAGTGATAATATCGTCAAATAATTAATAGTCATCACTAGTAAAAAAAATCAGAAACAGGTGTTACAACTTTAAAATCAATGTTTAAAACCATTCAAAAATTAAAACAGTTAAAAATTAGAGTTAGTGAATCTGAAAGGTCTTCCATTTATTGACACATGTAATGCTGAAATTTCTTTTAATACTTTTGAATCCAACAGAATTTTTCCCATCAAGATCCAATTTATGAACATACATATTATTAGTGCAGTTACCGTACAGCTAGCATGACAAAAATTAAAAGAGCAGAACTAGTCCACAATAAGACAGATGAATTCAATATACATAAAACAATGGTAGGGCCACTCCCCTCAGCTCTGACTCCAACTCACTGCCAATCAACCAACCGAGTTCCCACCGCAGGCACAACTGGGGCTACATAATTTCCTCCCTGGAAATCTGAAATAAATTCCAAAAGATCTTTATTCAAAATGGACACAGTGAGCTCTGCAACTGGACACTGAAGTAGTTGTCTCCTACCTTCACTGCTGAGCCTGGAGCACCACAGCAAAGGAGCAGATACCAGATGTTACTCTCCTGCTGACCATCTGTGGGTTTTCACTGTAAGACCCAGCCTGGCAGGGTGTTTAAGGCCAAATATATACAGCCTACAGGCAACAGGCCAAGAAGTCTAGTTATTCTGGTCCTGACCAGACAGGGGCTCACCAGCCTGTGCTGTACTGAGCACATAGGGTTCCACTAGATTATGTAACTTCATGTGCCAAAAACCATACACAATCTGAAAGCATGCCATTTTTTCTTCTAGCATGACAAAATGCTCATCTCATATGACAGAAGACAAGCAAACATTCGCAGCAAGGTAAATGTTTTTAAAAACAAATCCCGTTTTCCTACAGATATTATGATAAGTCATGGGGCATAAAATCCTCAAAATGTTCATGGTGATGGAATACTTACAAGCCTTTCAAGATTTGATAAGAAAAAGACAGAGCTATTGGCCAGACCCATGAACACTAGTTAGCCAATATCAAGGGAAGCACTGAAATTTCTAAGAGCTTTAGTCACTGAGCAGATCATTTTTTCCCAGGTACCCTGAAGTACTGCTTAGCTAGTTACAAAATCACCACTTCATCGTGCCTATCATGTGACCTTCTCCTAAACTGAGCAGATAATTGACTCTCTCTCTCTCTCTCTCTCTAAAACAGGGGTTCTTGGCATTTCTAGGTTCTCAACAAAGTTTTCAAGGGTACATCTTGAACAGAAATCACTGGACATTGTATTTTTCATAAAGTCTATTTTAAAAACGTGTTACATTACACTTTTTATACTTATTTTTCAAAAATGTTTACTGTTGATAAATGAGAGAATTATAATAAGAGATATTATATTTTCATTGTTCTTTTCATTAAATAGAAAATTGCTAATTCTACATCAGTCCTTATTTTTATTTAATTTTACTGGTCTATAATGTGCAAGTCAGGGAGACATGTTACAGAATAACTATTATCATTTCTTTTGCCTTGCACACAATTCAGACACTATTTCAAAATTAATTTTCCAAATTCAAGATTAAAAAGAATGGGCTAAAAGATGTAACAACTAAAAGAATGGAAGTCAAATAATATCCTTTGCAGGTTGTTTTCATATTTAAGAGTGGCAAAGCTGTTGTGTGAAAATTGTCTATAAAAATATATCCGAAACAAAAATAATAAAACAAAAACATCAAGAGGCCCAACCTATGGGATGGCCTGAAATATCATTACGTGCCAAATGACTGGTGTTTTTTGGAGGTGCACAAACTGATGCAATCCCTGTTAGCACAACACAGCAACTGGAGTTACATCTTGGCATTCCTTCAGAGGGGTCCCCATTGACAGCTATAGAAACAAATTAGTTCTCACTTTGTTTTTAATTTTAGTTGTCACTAACAATGCCTCCACCTTCTGGCTTAGCATCTCAATATTAACTTACAAGCATGAACAGGAAATTAATCAAGGAATGTGTGGGGATTTATTTTCCAGCAGCTGAGATATTGAAGGTGAGGTCAGAGAAAATACTTGTTGGTATGGGACAGTAATTAGGTTCAGACAGAAGGTACAGAACTGCAATCTTAGCTACAACTGTTCATAGCTGGTGTCTCATCTCAATTAATGAAATTATATATATATATATATGGAACCACAAGAGTATATTGAGTTGAAGATTCTTAACAGTCCAGACTGGGGCTGTCTTGTCTGCACTGCTGATACCTTCAAAGATGACAAGTATCTTGTTCCAGAAAATGCTATTTGTTTTGTGCTTTGCTGCTGCTTCTTCGGCTTCCCCTTCTCCTTCCCCTGCTCCTTCTCCTTTTCCTTCTTCTTCTTCTTCCTCAACTATTATCTGTCTCTGCTACAAAGCTATGTTCAAGGGGCATGTTTGACCCAAGCAAAACAGAATACTCCTTCTAAATACCATGAATGATAACGGACTGTAAAGGGGATATTGTTCACTTATAAAAGCTGTGAAGTATAAACAAAAGAAAATAGGACTCTGAAGTTGAGAGACAAGATTAGTCCTAACTCTCCTGCTATCCATCTGGATAACTTTGGACGTCCAATGCTTTTATTTCCATTTCTGGACCCTGATGCCAACATTCATTCTATATTTTCTCACAAGGTGTTTGTGAGAAATATATTTCTCTTTTATTATTTAGTTATTAATATAAATTAAACTTTTATTAACATTTTAAAGTATGGAACTTCTAAACAGAAATTTCTTTCCCTTTCAACAGTAGAAATTGTTGTCTCCTTTTACTTTTGGGGGCTATAATCAATATGCCTAATTGGATCTCTGCATTATAATTTTGAGGACAACTGAGGTCTAGACCAGTGAATTTTCAAGGATGAGCACATTAGGTTTACTGGGAATGCAGAGGTATGCCTCCCACTCCAGACCTGCTGAGTCAGAATCTCTTAAGTTAGATCTGCTCAGGAATCTGTAGTTTTAAAAAGCTTGACCAGTGATCCCAACAGTCACTTAAGTCTGAGCAGCGTTGGTCTAGACTGCCTACCGGCAGAGGATAGAGACAGAGCCTAGACTAAACCCATAACCCCAGATTTCTAAGTCAGATCTCTTTAAACTACACAAATGTAAACATTTCTATTATCTAAACCACAATTTGACTTTTATGTTGGCTCTTTGGTTTTGTAAAGTGTTGCTATTAGGGAGACCACAACGAAAAAGATTGTGTTGTTTGTTGTCTATAGCTTTTACATATGTTATCTGTATGAGTCCTCAAATAAAAGAAACACTTTTACATTCTTGCAGGCATAACCCTCAACCGTAACTTTCTATGTTTAGTGCATTCATATACGAAGTCAGAGGTCCTAGATGCTATATTTGTATCTTGACAAAATGTTAAACGAAGGCAAGAAGAGACTCAAGTTTCAAGCCTTCTGTAAACTAGATTCTCAACTATTGAGGTATATGGTGTAGCTATCCTTAAAAGGAAGATTCTTAACTGGAATAATTCCTATGAACAAACTTCTCCTTATCTCAGCAAACAGTTTGCAATACTAAAATGATCTCTCTCGCTCTTTACTGAAATGTTTTGAAATTGAATTGAGTGGGAAAATAAGCAAGAGTTCTGTTCCTCTTGGAGCCATTTGGTCACTGAAAAGTGACCAAACTTCAGAATAATTAGCTTTGGTGATGGTTTTAAGTTCAATGTAAGCCCAGAATATTGCTTCCTTCTGCCCTAAGACTAGTCAGATAAGACTAGAGGAGCTGAAACTTCGGCCAGTCCCCTAATTGCCAGCAATCTTGTCTTTTAACTTTAGTATTCAGAATAAGTACTATTGTTTTCTATACATGTATTACTATTTAAAAAAAGACCTAAATAGACATTTCTCCCAAGAAGATATACAGATTGCCAACAAACACATGAAAGGATGTTCAGCATCATTAATCATTAGAGAAATGAAAATCAAAACTACAATGAGGTATCACCTCACACCAGTCAGAATGGTCATCATCAAAAAATCTACAAACAATAAATGCTGGAGACAGTGTGGAGAAAAAGGAACCCTCTTGCACTATTGGTGGGAATGTAATTGATACAGCCACTATGGAGAATAGTATGGAGATTCCTTAAAAAACTACAAATAGAACTACCTTATGACCCAGCAATCCCACTACTGGGCATATACCCTGAGAAAACCATAATTCAAAAAGAGTCATGTACCACAATGTTCACTGCAGCACTATTTACAATAAGCCAGGACATGGAAGCAACCTAAGTGTCCATCAACAGATGAATGGATAAAGAAGATGTGATACACACACACACACACACACACACACACACACATACACACACAATGGAATACTATGCAGCCATAAAAAATGAATGAAATAATGACATTTGCAGCAACATGGATGACCCAGAGATTATCATACCAAGTGAAATAAGTGAAAAGGAGAAAGACACATATCATATGATATCACTTATATGTGTAATATAAAATATGAATATGAACTTACTTATGAACTTATGAAACAGTAACAGACTCACAGACATAGAGAACAGACTTGTGGTTACCAAGGGGGAGGGGGCTGGGTGGGGGATGGATTAGGAATTTGGGATTAGCAGATGCAAACTATTAAATATAGAATGAATAAATGACAAAGTCCTGCTGTATAGCACAAGGAATAATAAACCATAATGGAAAAGAATATGAAAAAGAATATATATATATACATATATATGTATAAAACTGCACCACTTTGCTGTACACCAGAAACTAACACAATACTATAAATCAACTATACTTCAATTAAAAAATTTTTTCTAAAAAGTGAGAAATTGAGAAGCCCATAGCATTTACCTACCTCAAGATGCTGACATTCTAAATTCTAATTTTCTTACTTCTTTAACTTCCTCATCATGCTGTCTTCTGTCACCGCAAGACACACTCTATCAGAAATAAAACAGAAAAACAACTGCTTAAGGATTCATTATGTACTAGAAATTGTGTCTAATCAAATTGTATTAAATTCCTTTGCAAATAAAAACAATATTTCCCAGGGACCTGACCAAAGTATTTTAAGGAGAATTTAAAAATTACAAATACAATATCAAAATAGACATAAAATGTTTATATAAATACTATATCCTTCTAAGCATTCATAAAAATCCCCTCTTTCTAGAGTATTCAAATGAAACACAAATACATAACTCAATAATAACAATAATAAATAACTCAATACAAGAATAAAGAAATGGAGAATGGTGGAATACAGTAAGACAGTACAGGTAAACATTTTCAATCAATTTAATTATCAACTTCTTTCATCCACAAAGTTACATCTGTGTATTTGGGCCTGTAAAAAGTAAGATGGTCTGAAATCTAGAATAAAGGAAATCAGATGTGATTAGTTTGGAAAAGGTATAAGTCAACTAAATTATTTAGCAGAGGTAGAGAAAAAAAATAAGATTTAATCAATGATGTGAAGAGAGAATCTGGTTAGATCAATAGTGTATGATATTCAGGGCCAGCTCCTAGGCGAAACCATGAGGAGACCAAATTTTCCATTGTTTTTCTCCTGGCCCTTGGTGACTGGTGACTGTCCAAGGACTTGACACTAATGCTTCTCACTGGACATCTAAGTGGTAATCAGAACACTTTGGTAGCATGTGACAGAAAACCAACTCACACAACCTTAAGAATAGTTATTTAAGGGGAAGAGGACTCAAAGAATAAATATAATAGAGTTAGTTTTAACATGGCTGCTTTCGAGAGCTTACATGTATTTTTACTCCTTTTTACTTTGCCCCCATCTCAGCTCTGCTTTACCCTCAGCTGACTTTATCTTCACATAGGCTCTTCCGTCATGAGGACAAGATGGCTTCCAGAAGCACTAGGCTTTTGTTGTGACCTCTCAACTGTAGCACAGAGAATCCTCATTTAACTCTACTGGCTGGTTATGAATCACACACTCATGGCTCAACCAATCACTGTGGCCATGGATGTCATGATTTTATTCAGCAAACCCATGTCAAGATTTCCCCTAGAACTGGAGGATGTGAACCTCAACTAAATGATGTAAGAATAAGGGAGAGTTGAGTTTTTTCTGAAAATCAGGGTGACTTTTGTCTAAAAAAGAGAGTGGGAATGATAGCTAGACCAAAACAAGTATCCACTGAAGCCTATAGCTCTGGAACCATTCCTTACCTCCCACTTCTTAACAGAAGAATATCTTTATATTTCATTCTTCATGATGCTCCTAAGTGAATTAACTTTCCCAAGTATAAACTTACCATCATAGCTTCAATATCATAGCCTGGGAAATTCAGAAATGATGGCAGGGAGTCCTTTCATCTCTGTTTGAAAATTCTCATGATGCTGATCATTACTACTGTTTAGTATATGTAGTTAAAATGTACTTTCTTATCTTGAGCTGGTATCTGCCCCTCTATGGGTTACCCATTTTTTCTAATTTTTCCATCTAGAGCTATCCAAATTATGCCCATTTTGTGTTCTACATAGTAGCTCTTCATATGTCTAAAGGCAGGTTTATTCAACTGCTGCGCATATAGCATGCTTTCCAGAAATCTGACACCCAATGATTTCTTTATTTATGTTCATTTTGCCTCCAGTTATTATACTACTCTTTTTCTCCTGAATGTCATTTTGGCTGAACCTTAGATTGGAAGATTTTTATTGTTGCTGTTGTTTATTTTGTTTGTTTCACTCACAAAGTCTCTGAAAGTCAAGGAAGTAAAAGTTTAACCAGTGTGAAGCAACAAATTATCTCTTTACATCACTACCCACACCTAGCGGTTTGTAATGTTAGATAGCAATAGAAATATACAATTTTAGCTGTGGAACAAAAGTATTCTGTATTCCTGTATATTTTTCTCTCTCGTTTAATCTATCAGTTTGTTTGATTCCAAAATAAACAAACAAGCAATTTGAGTCTTATAGAGAGTGTATATTTTATAATCTCAGAGTCCACAAGAAACGTATTTATTGCAGCAAATGGTTAGATTCCTGCTTGTGTGTCATGGGAACTGAATTTCTGCCCTAATGTTTTGGCACATCTTCAGTATACTTACCTCTGTAGGAGTGGTGTGTATCCACAATTATGTTCTTTGAAAAGAATCTTTGTACTGGAAAATCCCATTGAGACGTAGCATCGCGTTTCCAAGGGTGTCTTGGGACAAGAAAGAATGGGGCAGTAATATACAACCACTTGGTTACATCATTCATACCAGAGAAATTATCATCCAACTGCTGACGGGGAACACTTGTACTTCTCTATTATCAAAGATTTTGCAAAACTGCTCAGCCCCCTCTATTCATTTCACTCCAGCTGTTCTAACACCAGGAATGAAACAGATTGTTTCATTCTATAAGTTTATGTTAAAAAGAACAATACCATCATTTGGGGGGCTTTTGAAGGTTTTTTTGCTCAGTTTGGACTGTGTGTGGAGCAAGCTCACTGCCTTATAACAAAGGTATAAAACTCAGTGGTGACAGGCAAGTCAAAGGCTAAAGAATTCCATTAAAGGAAGAAGCCTTAAATGATCAGCCATAAACAACAAGCGACTTCAGAAAGGAAGCAGGGAAAAGGTAAAGGAGACCGTGAGAAGGAATGTGCACTGGCTCAACACTGCATCCTTTTATAATCCTTTGGGAAAACTCCCTCGTAGGGCTCCAACGGCTCTTTCCTGAATTTGTCCTACATCAAAGAGCCACAAGCTCGTTCCTGCTGGAGCTTGTTTTTAGTACCTTTTAAGGGTGAATAGATTTGAGGGGTTTTGACACCAAAATATTAAAATTGTTTTATATCAATTACCTGGTACTTTCTTGTCATGTGATCTTGAAGCATAAACCTTGCCCTCTCCTTGGGAATCTTCCATTTCTTCATATGATATTCCTCCCATATCTCACTTTCTGCATACAACACAAATATTCACCGGCCTTTCTTATTCTCCTTCATTCTTTTCACTTCTTACTCCCATTCTTCTTGAATGTCAAATACATGAATATACACTTCCACTCCTTTTTTCCACACCAATGGCAGACATGGCAAATTAGTCATGGAGATTTTATGGTATAGGAATTATTTTCAATATGTATTCCAGGAAGTTACCACTAAAAGAACAGAATTGAAAAGTGAGATAAAAAGGATTTTTGCATCGTTGGTCAGGAATGTGAAAACTTAAGAATCCAGAAAGCTCCCAAAATACTTCTCTGAATTTTGTGAAGAATATATTTCTATATTTGGTCGAATAATGATAGTAAAACTGATTGTCAAATCAAGATTATTATAGAAGGTAACAGTGTATCTTCACCTTGGCTCATCTTTTACTCCTAAAATATATAGATTTAGTACTTGAGGATTCCCACTGATTTTTTTTTTTTTTTTTTTTTTTTTTGCGGTACGCGGGCCTCTCACTGTTGTGGCCTCTCCCGTTGCGGAGCACAGGCTCCGGACGCGCAGGCTCAGCGGCCATGGCTCACGGGCCCAGCCGCTCCTTGGCATGTGGGATCTTCCCGGACCAGGGCACGAACCCGCGTCCCCTGCATCGGCAGGCGGACTCTCAAACACTGCGCCACCAGGGAAGCCCTCCCATTGATTTTTGAAAGTGGTAATTTTCATACAAATAAAAAAAAAAATAAACTACTGTAAATTATAGAAAGCGATATAGTCTATGCCCCCTTTTCCCCTGCTCTCATTCCATCCTCAAGACCTGTACTGGTGTTAGCAGGGGGATTTGGTTTCACCTGTGAGAGAAGTGAGACAGTGTTAGAAGCTGTTACTTCCATATAGAAAGTTCTCTTTGGGGTGGCTTGTCTATCGGACCACATCTCATCTCGCTTTCCCCTCTCACAACACTAATGGGGTCTGGGGTCTTCTTCCTTCTAATTAATGACAAAAAAAAGGAATCCTTGAGGCTCACACATAGGTCAAGTTCGGTTCACAGCAAATAGACTACATACAGCATTGGTTTCCATCTGAAATTACTAATAAGGGTATATATTTCTAGCATATTCTCTTTCCTACATATATTCCTACAATTCACACAGTGGAGATAAATGGCTATAGGCAAGGATTTAGTCATCCTGATCTTGGCCACACAGTCACAACAAATAAGACAATGTTTGTCACATTAAGGTGAGTGCACACAAGGTACGTGTGGGAGGACATAAGGAGAAGGATTTGAATGTCTTGATCCTGGCCATAAAGTAAGATAAGTATCAGGCAGTAAATTAGGCAGTTCATTATTCAGAGAGGACATTCAGTCCAAAAATAGATACCAAGGGAAGGCTCTTGATCTTCTGACTTGGCTTTCATGATTATAAATACAGTATTGTGTGGATACCCTCTCTGTGATAGGTTAAATTCCTGGCCTAAAGAATCTGAGAGCTCAGGCTGAGGTGCCTGGCTCTTATTTCTAGATCAACCTGACTTACTTCTTCTGTTGTTTTCCCTCCAACAAAACCACCTTCTTCATATTTCTGCTCTTGCTGCACATACATACACACACACGAAAACATCATTTAACAGAAACAAATATTAATCTAAAACCTACCCGAGGTTTCTTCACATGATTATGAGTCATATGTGGCTCCAATTCCTGGTGTTTCCTGAATTCTTCTTCACTGAATTGCTATTTAAAGCTCTACCTTTAAACCTGCCTTGGGTTTCTCAAAGCCCTTTCCCCTTAACACCCTCCCACCTTTCCAAAGCACCTACAAGCATAGGGCTAATTTTGCAACGTTTTGTTTTGTTTTGATTCTGGAACTGTGGGTTTGAGTTATGGGGAAAGGGGTAACATGTCAGCCAAATACATTTAAGTTGCTTTTGAGACATTCCTGTCCTTACAGGCCATGGTGACCACACCACCACTAGACGAAGCTGCCCTGGATTCTCAAGGAACCTGGTGAGAAAGCATCAGCATGGGAGAAAACTTATTTTGCACTATTACTAGGTAGAGGATCCAGCATATTCACACACATATTAACCATTGAAAACAGCAGCCTTTACATGTCTATCTGGATCACTGCTGCTTGAAGATACAGTGAGCAGACCTATCTTTCCTTTCCCACTGCAAACTCTAACTCCTTTTAACCTTAATCTGAGCTAGGTACTTCCACAGCGAAGTGAACAGGGCAGACCAATGGGTTGTGCAAAGAAAATATTAGCCATTCTAGTGGCGTGCTTTTAGACTTTAAATTCTATTGTCTGTGTCTTATTAATTGTATATTTATCAAAGTTATAAAAATAAACACCCAAACAAATATACATTGTGAGAGTATAACCCCAATTGTTTATGGCTTCAAAATAGTGGGAAGTCTCTGTTCCTGAACCACTTTCTGATGACATGTATTCAGGGAATGTTCTCAGGGGAGTGGCAGCCTCTCCTCCACTTTATTGAGACACCCGTGCAGGCTTTCTATGGGGCCGGCTGACTTCTGAGGGAGTTTTTCACCTGATCTTTGTGGTATCACCATTTCTTCTGCCTTTTTGTGGCCTCTCCCCTTCTTCCGCCATCCCTCCTCCAATGTATCTTTGCTCAAGGAGCAGAGCAGAACAAAAGGTATTTCCCTCTCTCCTGAAAGATGTCTTGTGACTGAACAGATATTGTGTTCCCTCTCCCTCTCCTGCTCATATTAAGAGAAGTTGACTGCTCTGAGGTATGTTCCGGATCCATGATGCTGATAGGAAAGAAACGCATCCTGTCAAGAACCTATTCTTGGGCATGTGGGATAAGTCTCCAATGTTACAGAACAGGGAAATCCTTGGATTCTGAAGTAAAGCATTTGCCAGTTCTAACCTGAATGAGCTGGATTTTAAACCTAATGCTTGCATTACGTGGCACAGTCCTTTCCCCTTCCCTATTTCTGTTTCCAGACTGTGAAACGTCAGAACCAGGAATCACGAGATCTGCTATATATTTGAATTCTCTACTCAGTGTGCCCAGTACCTCACCTTTAGTAGCCTTTCAATGAATATTTGTGGATTTGGCAGGATTTACTTTAAGATAGTACTTTACACTAATCTAAGGCATTGGTTCTCCAACCTTAGCATGAGTCAGAACCAACTGGAAAGCTTTTTAAAACACAGATAACTGGACCTCAACCCAAGAGATTCTGATTCAGTAGGTCTGGGGAGAGACCCTGGAATCTGTATCTGTTCTTTCAAATTCCCAGGTGGTGCCGATTCTGCTGATTAGGGACCACACTTTAAGAACCACTGATCAAAGAAGTGTGCTATCTATTCTCTGTAAGGATAGAAAAAAGGAAAGATCTAGGAATAGAAAGATCAGATTCATTTTTAAATGTTTATGTCCTTCTAATAATAAGACGATGTTATATTTCTAATTACGGAGAACAAACTGTATAAAAACTAAAAGTGAATAAATTTGGAATTACTTAAATTACGTTTTCTCTGTTATATGACAAATAAGGATAATTAAAGACTTGGCTTAACAGTCACAATAATATAGGTGATGTATATAAAGTATATCATTTAAAAATTAATTTCAAAGAGAAAATCTTATTTCTTTTGGACAACAGCCTTTCAAGTTATATGTAATCATTCACATTTTACAAGTGAAGAGAAAGTTCAGAGTTGTTGAGTAAGTTTGGCCCAAAGCCAAACAACTCCTAAGTAGTGAAGTTCACATTGGCACTGGAGCAAGCTGTTTTCATCCTATTTTCCATCTTCTATCCCACTTCTCCAAAGTCTGATATTTCTGTTTTGTGATGTCCCCAAGACTAACTAGAGTGTAAAACAGAATATTAAGCAGGCCATCATCAAGGGAGTAAAGTGTGAACTGGAATTAGAGGACCTGGGTTCCAGACTCTTCTTGTCACTAATTAACTGGGAAAGCATGGGCAAGTGTGTTAACCTCTATGTGTCTCAGATTCATCATCTATAAATGAAAATAATAAAATCTGCTTTATCTTCTTCATAAGACTGTGTGAAAATCAAATTTTATAATGTAGTTTTAATTTAATCTATTTATTCATACCACCCTTATTGCATAAAGGATCTAGAGAGGTTTTTCTATATAGAAAATAGCTTAGAAATGTATAAAGTATATTAGAAATTTAAGGTCTGATGATTAGGCAGAATGAGATTATAACTTGTATTAATATAGTTTAGCTGTCTCTGAATGGAACACAAAGATAGATTAGATTAATCATTAATATTTAAGGCACTTAGAGCAAGTTATAAAATAAACAAAGAATATGGAATGACCTAGTGAGGGTTATAATCTACTCGCTGGAACTATTAAGAGTAGGGAAAAAATGCTACAAGTGGTTCCATACTCTGAAATAAGAACACAATTCTGGTACAAGGAAGGGAACATCAGTAGTGCAGCTGTTTCCCCAAAGGGGGGAAAATTTGAATCAACCTTTCTCCTACCGACTTCCCTGCTTTCTTCCCTTCAAATGCTTTCCAAAAAGTTTTGAAATATGTCTTCTGAAATTCATATTTGTTCAATATTCTCATATAATTTATTTTGCATCTACCAACATGATATTCTAAATGGAATTTTAATTTGAAGTATTTCTTTTAATGACCCTAACAACATTGACTTGCTAGTGAGTACTCTAATGTATTATTTCTAGAAGCCCAGCCCTTGTCTAGTTATGTTCACTTCCATTTAACTTAATTGAAACACAGAATACTGAATCCAAAAGCTACCTTAAAACAACATTGAGTCCCCAGCCCCTCATTTCACAGATGAGGAAGAAAGAAGCCTAGACTAGTGGTTAAAAGCAGGTAGCTAGTTAATGACAAAGCTTCTACTAGAACCAAAGGATCCATCGTTCCCACAACAGCTTTCTCTTCACCATATCATGCTACACCTGCTGGAGTTTCCACTTTTATCTAGGAAGCTAAGAAACAAATCATAGGCCCTTCCTGAGAGGCAGAAAGTCCAGAAAAAAGTGCACAAAGTACAAAAAATATTTAGATGGGGCCAGACAATATGCATTGGAATCTTGGAATCTAAGTTTTTACTTAGCACTGACATGAGTCATGTGGCTTTACTTCAGTGAGCCTCAACTTATTCTTTTATGAAATGGGGACCCAAAATATCCACATTAGAGGATTTGTGGTGTGATAGAACATGGCCAACTTTGCTCAGAGTACATTAGGTAAATAATAAATATATCTTCTCTCTGTTCCTCATTTCTCACACTGCTTCATCTTTCTGCAGGTAATACTTTCTGGTGATCATTATTTCTCTCCCTTGCATCTGTAGGATTCAATTCCTGGATCTTCCCTTCTCCTCTATGACTGTTCCTTTTTCACCTCCTATGCGGGTTCCCCTTCCCCTTCAGTCCTTACTCTTTCACCATGAGCAAGCCCAGATCCCCTTCCCTTTTCCCCTCTGAATCTTCTTTTACAAACTTCTTTCAGGGCATTCACAATGAGTGGGAGTTGCTTATAGTGAAAAGGTGATGCCAGCAGTATCCCTCTTCCCCCTGTAGTCTGAGGACCCTTTCAACAGACTCTAAACATGCTCTTCGTAACCATTATCCAGGCATTTGGAAAACTGGTAATGACATATTCCCAACCTGGCTAATAAATGCCTCAACAGTGTGAATATTAAATTTCAGTTTTTATTCAATTCTTGTTTCATGCATAATATTTTCAGTTTTAGGAAGTCTTCCTTATATACCTGTTGCCACAGCAAGATGTGTGACACTTGTCTGAGTTCCACTTTGACCTCTCACCTGTGTTGAAATATAAAGTTTGAAAGAATAAGTAGAAATAAAGGATATTTGTAAGAAAGCCAGAGAATCATTCACTTGAAAATATCTCCATTATTTTGAAACTCTGAGAAGTCGCCAACATCATTGCAAGATTTGGCTTGTGTACACCTGGAAAATATGAGGCTTTAATATTTCATGTTGACAGTCCAGCTTCACTTCCCCCGGGGGTTGGGGGGAGGCTAAACTACATGTGTTAAACCTCTTGCTAAACTATAACTCAGCCTATGCCACAGGGGCTTCTTGGTGGCCTCTTAGTCTTTCAATATTCACCCCCTTCCTTTTCAACCAATATGAATTTATTTAGCCATTCCTAAATTGGAACAAAGTACCATTCAGGGTCAGCTTTAGCCCCAGGTACAGAAGGCAGATATTTATAGGGTATGATTTTTAAAAGTCCAAAAGCATCCTACAGAAAATACTTTCTCTAATAGCCTTATTGAAATTCCCATATTAGTCACTTCCTTGGAATGAAGCAGTGAGAAAAAAATTATCTGTTAATATATACAAGCTATCTTAAAGTCATGGCACATAAAGCCCCTTTCATTTACTGGTCAAACTAGATAATTAGTCACTTAGAAGGACTGAAGAGAGGAAAACTATGATAGGAAAGTGGAGGAAAAACAAGGCTCAGGGCACGTCCAAGCTTGGAAAGGAAACACGACCTGAACAGATGAAGGAAATGATAGAAAGGAGATATCACTAGAGACACCCCTCATGACCTTAAAATTATGGCTTGGGACCAACCCCAATGCTAGATATCTATACTTCCATCTGTCCATCCATTCATCCATGTGACAAGTGTTTAATGAGTAACTTTGTACAAGGCACTGTGATACTACACTAAGGACACAACGATGAAAAGAACTCAAGTCTTTATCCTTAAAGAGTTTACAAAGGAATAAAAGCATACAAATAAAATTTACAAGTCAGAGTCTTAGATGCTGTAATAGATATCAGCTCATGGTGCTAAGAAATGGCATTTATGTATTACCTTGTGACAGACACGGTTCTATAGATGTATTATTCATTTAATTCTTCCAACAATGTTCTAAGATAGATACTATTATCGAGCCCATTTTACAAGTGAGAAAATGGTGATAGACCTTAAGTAACTTGGCAAAGTCTTACAGATAAAAAGAAACAGGATTGGGATTTGAGCCTAGGCTACCTTGCTCCAAAATCCATATTCTTAATGCTATGTTGCATAGCTCTCAAGAGCCCATAGGAGTTAGAGCCAAACTAAAATAAAATCCTTCAGAACTAAATATGAGAAATATTACACAGATTCTAATGATCATTCCTATTGGAATTTTCAGCTAGTCACGAAAGAAACGTAGGGTTATTATAGTCATTGCTTCACTCTCTAGAGCCTCCGTATAATCAACACGACTGGCTGCAAGCTTTAACATCAAGCCTATTCATTGATGATCTGTATCCTCAAGGGTTAAGAAGGGTTAGTAGGACACCGTTGAGTTATTACGATTTGACCATTTTCCTTGTGAGTAGAGACAGGCTGGGGCATTTCTTGGGCTCACCAAGGAAACAGATGATGAAAAAAAGTATAGGGAGGCCAGTGAAGATTTGTGAGCAAGACAAATTTTGTCAGGGTACAGGGAGGAGACCTAGGAGACTGTAGCATCTAATTTGATACACTTATAAGCCACAAACATGTCTGAATGACCAAGAGCCAGCTACCGCCACAAAATAACCAGGATAGGTTTGGAGTCAGCAGGGAAGAGCTGGGAAGAAGGCCAGGCCGATAATGAAAGGGGGCATTAAGGTACACATTAAACTCTCCAAAGGGAAAAAAATAAGCAAAATTTCCAAGACACCCCTAACAAAAAGTTGAAGTATTAACATTTTTGCTAAAGCAGCAAAAATGGCAAATTTGATGGTTTCACTAAGTACATTATATTGCTTTTTTTCTTGACGCGGGGAGGTGGGAAAGCTTCACTGAGTAATAGTAAGTGAGAATGTAAGAGACTTTTCCAAAGTGGTACATCAACCAATTACTTGAAGTTTGAAGGGAGCAGTTTATTTTTCTGGCATTAAGAACTCAGCATATTTGGGGCTGGCATCCAATGGCTGAGTCCAGTTCCCTGAGCGACGTGGGATTCCAGATGGGAGAGAAGCTGTCTTATTTCGAGGAGTAAAGCTGCCATCAGAACCCAGGGAGCTTGAGTGAAATTTCAGACATCTGATTTTGTCAGAGTTCGGATTCCTCTCCTTTGAAATGCCCTGCCTTAATAAGCACTTTAACCCATTGTCAATCTTTCCAGCGAACATGTCTCCCTGTGATTGGGAAAATTAATGAACAGGCACTAGCTAATATAATTAAACCCAAACACTCCTGATTTCAGCATTAAGAAAAAGCCACTGCCCTGATTTTCTCTTGACAACACAAAAGTCTGGCCATCCCCAAACTGTTTAATTATTGAAACGAACGGTAACAGTACACTGGATAGGGGCAGAGGTCGCTGAACAGTACTGCAAGTCAGAAGGCATGCAGGGCTGACAGAGGGCCTGCCGACGCCTTGGGCTGCAGCTCCAGACCCACACACTTTTTCTCAGGCAGCCAGCCTCTGATAGGTAGCTTGATAGCGGGACTAATTTGCTCGTATTCCAAAGGTCCAACGGTGCTTGCTTGTTTTAAGACAAGCCAAAGTATGCTCTGGTGAGCACCACGACATTGCAATTCCCATGCCCTACCACATTCCTCTTTCCGATCCCAGGCGTTTTTTTTTTTTTTTGTCTCCCTACGTGCTGTCCAGGATGTAGACAAAATGAATTCCAAGTGACCTATGTAGGGGTGGCTTTTTTTAGAAACAAACAGCAAATTAAGAAGGGGAAACAAAATCCTGTTCTCACTTTTTTTTTGGAGGGGGTGTACATGTTTATTTTCTCAGAAACATTTTCTGGCAGTGACAACAGAACTCAGTTCTATGAAAGTATCTTTCCCTCCCCTACCCACCCCCCAAATTTCAAAATACTAAATATTAACCCTCTATTTTGCTTAACTTCTTCTCTGCCTCTCAGATCTAATAGAACCTATATCTTTCTTCAAACAGTGATGTCCAATGTTCTATGATTCTAGAATAATCCCATCTCCTGGAAAGGAGGGATTTATTTTTTCTCTAGTATGTCATTAATAATATTTAGGCTCTTACCAAAGATGATGGGGGGAATAAAGCTGGAAAATGTTACTAGATATATTAATATGAGATACATCAGAGTAAAAGTGAGATTTTCAAATGTTATTATTTAATATTCAATATTATTATTTAATAATCAAGAAAAATTATAAAAACAAGTATTCAATGGTTTAATAAAAAGAAAATTTCTAAACATTTTGTGTGCTCTGGATTACGAAAATATTTTTTTTAAAAGAAAAAATAACTCTCAGAAGTAATGGAGTCTTTGGTAGAATCAGACACAAACTTGTTCCCAATCTTCCGATTTAACACGGTTCTCTTGGATGCTGCCCCTACCCCACTCCACTAGTAACAACGGACCCGTTATTTCTCTTACCTTACTAAAACTTGCTCTAAGCCTATGTAATGATAAAGCTTGAAAGGGGCTTGGTAATCTTTTAATAATAGAATTTGAATACGTGGCCTCCTTTTAAGACTAGCAACGGTAATGGGAGGATTAGATATTGTCATATATGCATACCATTTTTATCCAAACTGAACACCTTTGAGAGTGAAAACGGAACAATTAATGATTGAACTGGGACAAGAGGCCTAAGCCAGAACTATTCCAGGTAAAATGGGACACGTTATGTATTTATCTAAATATTTGATAGTAAAGAAATTCATGTTTAGACATAAGGTACTGTCCCCTTATTCCAAGACCCCCATTGGATGTCTGAAACCACTGATAGTACCAAATCTTATTTATACTATGTTTTTTCTATACATACATCCGTATGATAAAGTTAATTTATAAATTTGGCAGAGTAAGAGATTAACAATAACTAATAATAAAATAGAACGATTATAAAAATATACTGTAACAAAAGTTATGTGAATGTGGTCTCCCTCTCTCAAAATAGCTTATTGTACAAATTTAATGCCTTTTCCATTTTAACTAAGCACTTAGCCCACACTGTGGCCATAACTTTTGCAGTTTGGGGTGCAACAGCAAAACTAGTTCAAATTTATTTTTCTCTCTTCATAAGTTCGTGGATAGAAGATCTGTTCATTCCACAGATCTTAGCAACCTCAGCACACCATTCTTTTTCTTTCTTTGTTAGGTCAAGAACTTTCACCTTTTTGCTTAAAGGAAACACTTTACGGCTCCTCTTTGGCATATACTAGTTGCCAGCATCACTGCTTTGCACTCTGAGACCAATACTGACTAAAATAAGGGTGACTTGAAAACAAGCACTGTGATACCAAAAAGGCTGACCTGACAACGAAGACGGCTACCAAGTGACTAATGGGGAATATGCTGGACCAAGGGATGATTCACCTCCTGAGTGGACAGAGCAGGAGGGCTCCAGATTTCACCACGTTACTCAGAAAATGCCACAATTTAACACTATGAATGGTTTCTTTCTGGAATTTTCCATTTAATATTTTCAAACTGGGTAACTAAAATGACAGAAAGCAAAACCTTGCATAAGGAGGGACTACTATACATTAGATGACTGGACCTGCCATTTTCTTAGCCAGACTACTCCCTTTGCCTTTTTCAGTTACAGCTCCCATCCCTTAAGCTGAACTCCTGGATAAACACTGCCAGCCTCCTAGGTTCTCAGCTCAAGCTTTGCCAGCACCAAATAGTCTCCAGTCTTCCCAGACAGACTTGCTGGGACCCAGTGAAATTTTAGTATCTGCGGGCCAGAGTGAGAGCTCTCTACCATCGCTCAGCAGCCCCTCTATCCTAGTCTAGCTGCCCAGGAGCCAAGAATCCCCATGTGAGAAAACTTCGTGGATTATGCTTGGGGGAAACAATAAGGACGTGTGAAAATGTAGTAAGAATCTATTATAAACTGACTTAGTAGTACAAGAATTTAGTATCATGGGAAAAAATCCTAAACTCCACAATATTATAGCACAGAAACTTGGCACTGCCATGACGAATTTGGTTGTAGCTGCCTCCAGATACAGCTGTGATAGCGAAGGTTCCTAGCGGTCCCTTTGGATACATTTTGTGAAAATGTAAAGAATGGCTAGCAGTGGGTTTCAAACTTTAGTATTTATTATAAGAACCACCTGGGGTCCTTAGTTAAAATGGTTCCTGGGTTCCCTCCCCCTCAGCAGGTTTGATTAGATGCCTAAGAATCAACATCTTTAATAAGCCCATCAGGTGGTTTAGATATAAGGGGTCCATGCAAACAAAAGCACTGGTAAAGGCTTCATCTTTCTCAGTCATTCTCTTACCAATACACAAGACGCCAGGAGCCTGTAAGTAGCCTCTTCTGGTTGCCTAGAAGGCCTCATGTACTGGGAGGGATGTACAGACCTACCTAAGACTGGGAAAGAGACTCCCTCATTCCTATAAAAGTGGCATGGTGTGTGTCCTGAGAAAATAGACCAATTTGGGCATAGACTTAAAATTAAGAACTAAGCTCAGTCTCCAGAGAAATAATGTTAAGTATAGACTAAACCCCATTCAAGAAGAAACTGGGATTCCCTTTATGATCTAGCCTTGGCAAAAAAAATTAAAATGTGGCTCAGCCACACCAGCGATGTACAGGAACAGACTGCAGGGAATACAAATGGAAATTACTGTTAGGGAAACAACTGAATTTTTCAAATAAGGTGAATTTTCCTTGTTGGTTGTCTAATTTAACATTCCAATAGGAGAAGAAATCCAGCGTCTGAAAAGTGTACTTACTCCATTCTTTAAATAGCATCACAGCTTTTTTCATTTCTCTCCACACTGCGTTTTGTTGTTTTTGTCTCGGAGACTTGAAGGCAGGGCCAGGACGTGCACTGGGAGGCCTGTGGATTACAGGAAATAATGACCTGTATATATTTAGTTGTTCAAAGGAAATTAGAGTAGCCTGATTTTTATTATTCCCCATTGCCCCATGTTCTCTGGTGTAATAACTTGCCCTATTCTCTAATTTACTTTTACATCATCCAAAATGTATACCATTTAGCCCAGATTTTCCCATGACCAATCAGGACCTGCTGCTAGCTAGGTTAACAAAACCTTCCAGGGAATGGGAAGCCATCCTAATGCAGGCCAGCCAAAGACACCAAAGAGCTGATCTTTCTGGAGAGTATGTGAACTGGAGAAAGTAATTTACCAACTTCTCCCCTTAGGTAGCCAGTGACCACTGGATGCCCCTGCTACTGAATGTGACAGCTAACCTTTTCGGGACCGGTATCATTTTAGATTAACCTTCTGTAAAAGTGTGTAGGCAATTTCCTTACATTAAGTTTTTAATTGTTAGTCTATCAGTGTATTTACAGTGGCACTGCATCTCTGTCCTGACTTTTGTTCTTTTTTCCCCAACTCTTACCACCAAGTTTGTATATTCTCTTTAATGTTAATATCCAAAATCTGAAATTCATCTGCTTATATTTTTAATTTAGAGGAAGAAACTTTTCTGATTCGGATTTTTTTTAAGAATTATGATTAGATATTTAAATTATGTTTTTATTGAGATTTTCTAGCACCTATCATCTGTATTTGCTAGAATACTGGGGGGAGGGAGGGCCATGGTGGGAAATATTTTCTTATTGGAGAGGAATATCATAATATCTTCAGAACATTTACAACTTATCAGCTTTTCTTTTCATTATAACTCTATATAGTTTACAGACACTTCAAGATGAAAGTAACATTTGAAAGGTAGGCAAAATTGATTTTTGTAGATTCAGTGTGTTTTTTGGGGACATTTAATGAAGTTTTGTGGATTCTCTCAATTCTGTTACAATAGTTTAACTTGTATACTCTTTAACTGCTAGGATTTGGCAGGGTAAAAATGAAGAGAAATAGTAAGTAGTTTTAATAATCATAACTTCTGAAAATCACTCCAACAGGATCATATTTTAAGAGCTCAATAAATGTGGCCTTTATAAAGTTTTCTTCATCCCTCCCAAAACATTTCTTTTCAGTCTGGGCAGTTGCCTCATTATTAAATAGGGTCTCTATTCCAAAACAAACTCAAGTCACTCGTATTCATTTTATTTTAATTTTCTTTAGTCTCATATATTGTAAGATTAATTATTCGTTTCGTTTTGTCCCCTCCCTGCCCCTTCTGAAGCAGCAGAAATCCACCTCATTTTCCTACTTACAATTTCTTAAAAAGAACATTTTTCCTTTTTTAATACTTTCTCAAAGTTGATACCTCAGAATGTCCCTCACTTCTTCTTAAAATACTCCCAACTCTCCTAAAATATTAATCTCTGGTTCTGGTTCAAGACACAGTTTTTATAACACTTGCTACTTTATAGTAACTTTAATGACTGAACCATACTTTATTATCAGAGTTTAGGTAGTTTCTTTCACCAAATCACCTGCCATGATCTAAAATCTAATCTTAGGTAACATGATGACTTGACTGGGTCTGTATTCAGAGGTTGCAGAAATTCTTTCTGGATTCTCTGGCTCATTAAACCTCCAAGGACTTTTGAGCTTCAGGCAAATCTGGGATATGAATAGTTTATACCTCAGTGTGTATTTAAATCAGCCAATGCTCATCCTTTCCAGAAAGTTCACCAGGTAGGTGGCTGATGGTGGGGTCAGGGGTGAGGGAGGTGAATAGGGAATAATGTAGTGAAGCGGAGAAGAGAAATACTGATTGTTTTCTCTGCAGCAACAAAATTATTCAGTTGCCAAATGTCAAGTGGAAAATATTTATTCTCATTGATTATATTCATTCCAAAATGATTCCATAGGGAATCATGAAAAAATCATGGCATGACAGATAATATATAGAATTATTTCTTTCAAGATAGAAATTTGTGTTTTTCCCTCCCCCTTTTTCCTGTAGGTTTATATACAGAATTTCAATTCTGTTCCATTTAGCTTTATGTTTGTCCTTATGCCAGTACCAAATGGTCTTGATTAATGTAGCTTTGTAGTAAGTTTTTTTTTTCACATCTTTATTGGAGTATAATTGCTTTACAATGTTGTGTTAGTTTTTGCTGTAAAACAAATTGAATCAGCTATTATATATACATATATCCCCATATCCCCTCCCTCTTGAGCCTCCCTCCCACACTCCCTATCCCACCCCTCATCACAAAGCATCGAGCTGATCTCCCTGTGCTATGCAGCAGCTTCCCATTAGCCATCTATTTTACATTTGGTAGTGTATGTCTGTCAATGCTACTCTCTCACTTCGTCCCAGCTTCCCCTTCCCTCCCTGTATCCTCAAGTCTGTTCTCTACATCTGCATCTTTATTCCTGCCCTGCCACTCGCTTCATCAATATCGTTTTTTTTAGATTCCATATATATGTGTTAGCATACGGTATTTGTTTTTCTCTTTCTGACTTACTTCAGTCTGTATGACAGACTCTAGGTCCATCCACCTCATGTAGTAAGTTTTTAAAACAGGATGTGTGAGTCCTTCAACTTTGTTCTTCTTTTCCAAGATTGGTTTGACTATTCTGGGTCCCTTGAATGAATTTTAGCACCAGTTTGTAAAAAAAAAAACAAAACAATTGGGATTCTGAGAAAGATTGTGTTGAATCTGTAGATCAATTTGGGGAGTATTGCCATCTTAACGATATGACATTTTCTGATCCATGAACATCAGACGTCTTCCCACTTATTTAAACGATTCTTAATTTCTTTCAAAAATATTTGTTTAGTTTTAAGAGTATAAATTTTGTACTTCATTTGCTAAATTTATTTCTAAGTATTTTATTTTTTCTTGGATTTTTTTCTTAATTTGGTTTTCAGATTGTTCATTGCTATTGTATAAAATACAACAGAATTTTGTATTTTGGTCTTGTACCCTGAACCCTAGCTTAACTCATTTATTTGCTCTGAATATTTCAGTGGATTCTTTAGGATTTTCTATATTGAAGATAATTACTTCTGCAAATACAGATAGTTTTAATTTTTCTTTTCCAATCAGGATGTCTTTTATTTCTTTTTCTTGCCTAATTACCCTTGCTAGAACTTCCAGTAAAATGTTAAATATAAGTGTCAAGAGTAACATCTTTGTCTTGTTCTTGATCTTAGGGAGAAAGCATTTAGCCTTTCACCCTTAAGAATGATGTAGCGAGGCATTTTTCATCAATGTCCTTCATCAAGTTAGGGAAGATCCCTTGGATGTCTAGTTTATTAAGTGCTTTTATCATGACAAAGTGTTGGACTTTGTCAAATGCTTTGTCTGCATCTATTGAGATGATCACGTAGTTTTTGTCCTTTATTCGATTGACATTGTGTATTCTATTATTGATTTTCAGATGTTAAGCCAACTTTGTATTCCTGGTATAAATCCCACTTGTTCCTGGTGTACTATCCTTTTTATATGTTACTGAATATGGTTTGCTAGTATTTTATTGATGAGTTTTTCATCTATATTGTTCTGTAGTTTACTTGTGATATCTTTGTCTAGTTTTTGTGTCAGAGTAATACTGGCCTCTTAGAATGAATTGGGAAGTGTTCTCTCCTATTCTAATTTATTGAAAGGTTCATGAAGAATTGGTACTACATCTTATTAAATGTTTGGTAGAATTTATTAGTGAAGCCACTTGGGTTTGGGATTTTCTTTGTAGGAAGGCTTTAAATTATTGATTCAATCTTTTACTTGTTATATGTTGCTCCTAACTGTATTTTTGCAGCTCTAAAATGGAGGCATTATTGTCTTATTTGCAAAACCCAAAATTCATTGAAAAATTGTCTTTGGTGGGTGTCATGTTGAGGGAGGATAAGGAGGAGAATTCCTCCAAATGAAGCAGCAAATAAGGAAGAGAAGAGACTTCCTTGGACTGAGGCAAGATGAGGAGTATCAGGCACTGTAGCATAGTACTGTGGATGGGTAACATGTTATGGAAGGGATGTGATGCAAGGAAAGACACTGGCCATGATGTTTGGTCTCCCAGAAACTCCAACTGCCTCTAGGGGCCCTGGGAGCTGCAGAGACACTAGACCTGAGGGTGCGTGTGTAGGCTGATACACATGGAGCCTCAACAGTACATACTGTATATAGCCTCAGCAACATATAATATAATGACTAATGGTTGGAGGAGTCCCCCCAAATTTTGGCTTTACCTAAAACCCATGGTAGAATAGGGGCTTTGTTGGATTTGAATTTATTTAAGGAAAATAAAAATAAGCATCTTAGTTTGTTGACTAAAATTTGTATCTGTTTCAGTGGGAAGCCATTGGCATGCTTTATCTTCATAGTTCTCCAAAACAGACCAGCCAGGTCTGACCAGTCCTTCAGCAAAGCTGAGTTATCTAGAAATTCTTCTAGGATTTCAGTCCCCTTTGGTGTAACATAGAGATTATGTTCCCTAATTCTGGAGCCAGAGTGCCTGGGATTAATGCTTGATTCAGATATTTAGCTGTTGTAGGACCTCAGATAATTAGTCTGTCTGTACCTCAGTTTTTTAGTTTTTTAAATAGGGGTAATCTATAATACCTAATGTAGTATCAATACCTACCATGAAGAGTTATATGGCAATTAAGTGTTATTTATTCCTTAGCTGCTATTACATTGGATATTATTCCAGAAATAACTAGTTGAAGAACTAAATTCTATGTCATGTGTGATTCTTACTGGAGTTATTAAATAGCCTCCCTTCTTCATCACTTTGACTTCTGATGTGGCACCATCCTTGCAATCACCAATTGTCAACATATCAGTCATCTTTTATTTTTCCTTTTCCACATTTTTGAAAGATCTAGAGGTTCTTCTTTTACATTACTTTCATGGTCCTTTCCTTTTCTTCATTTCCTCTCCTTTATTCTCATGTTTTTTAACTCAAACTGTTAAGAAACCCCCTTCAGGGTTGCCTTTTTTCCTGTGAGCACTTTCTGAGTGTCTATATTCATCAAGCTTGGTACTGGTATTTTAAATCTATTATCTCCAATCTATTATGTCAGAGCCCTGCAGGATAAGTATCACCATACTCATTTTAGAAATGAGGAAACTAGTGAAGAAAGGTTTGCGGACCTACTCCAGTTCACTCAGCTGATACATGGCATGTAGAGCACACAGATTTAGTCTTCTGAGTCTTAAGTCCATGTTGCCTCTTATCCTTCAAGCTACTGCCGAAGTAATTTAGCTATAGTGCAGCTTTGATTATAACACACCCATAAAATAAAGCCTAAACCCTCAGCCTTAAAATGCAAAGCCTGCTATAATCAGGCCCAAATACACATTTCCAGCCCCTCTACTCATTGATCCTTCTCACACCCAGTACACTCCAATCAAAACCCAAGCATGTCACATACTTCCCTGCAAGGATGCCTTTGTCCATGCCTGTCCCTTCTGCTAGATCATTCTTCTACCCAGTATCACCTCCACCGTAAGTGCTTTAAATCTCAGATAATTGTAAAATCTCCCCTTCTGTACTCCCATAGTAGTTCAGATATAGCCACCTTATAACTCCCATCATTCTGCTTAATGTGGGAAAAATACCAGAGCGTCTGGGTTGGTGAACACATAGAGGTGCTGGGAGGCTTGACACAGCCTTCTGCATTCCCCACAGAGGAGGCAGCCCTAACATAGAACAAAGGGGTATCTTGCTACTTTTCTGCACAATCATCTATCATTTCAGTAAATCTGAATGACAGTGCCTGGCCTGAAGCTACCATCGGTGCAGTGCTTTGGGGCCCTAGTTCCATCTTGCCCATTTCATGGGCTTAGATTAAGATGATGGGAGGCAAGAGCCTTAAAGAGACCATGGAAATTGCTATATTAAATGCCAACTGCATGGCGAAGTAACTAGAAAAACGCTACAGATTTTTTTCAGGGTTTCAAGAGGTTATACAGCTCATGAATTTATTTGGCCCCAAGACCCTTCAAAAAGTCTGCAAATATTGAGGCTGTAAGATATGGCCAAGAGGTTCCAGGATTATGCTTCTGGAACCTGACAGTAGAACACCTTTCTCCTAACTCAGTCTTCTGGCTGGAGGCTGGGTGATGAACAATTCGGGATAAGACTTCCCTTCTCTGATGCCCTGTCTACATCATTCATCTGACTGTAGCAGCATTTGCAGGAGGGAGAGGAGGTGCTGTGAAGGTGGTAGTGATTAAAGTTACTACACAATACTTCCAAGTCATATTTTATCTCCAACCTTGACATCATTTTAATGTTTTATACAGTGATTTCCTCACTTGCCCAAAGTTCATAATTGTCCAGATGCCTGACACACAATAGGCACTCAGCACATATGTGTTTAATAAATGAGAGAATGAATGAATAGCTAGTAGAAAACAACAATGCAAATGACAACACAAATTCTGAGTCCTAACCACACCTACTGAATCAGAATTTCCAGGGCAGAGGTCTAGTGATCTGTACACTTAACAAGCACACCCTGGATGAGTGTTATCATGCAAGTTTGGGGCATATCACCTTAGGACAGACGTTTCCAAACTTAACTACTTATCATAATTACCTGGTGAGTATTTAAGAATCATAGATTTCTGGGCCCTACTTTGGGCTTCCTGAATCAGGGTCTAAATATAGGAATCTATGTTTCTAAAACAGCTCCTCAAATGGTTCCAGCTGTATGAGTCACTACAGCAGAATATGTTGTGCTGAATTAACTCAAAAATGGAACTGAGGTCAGGCTTAATGAATAATGAGATCAGCTTTGCTCTTTAAAGAAAAAACTCTCGTTTGGGTGACACAGGTGTATGCATTTGTCAGAACTCATCAAATGGTACACTTAAGATGTGTGCCTTTCACTGTATGTAAATTTTATCACCAAAATATGTGAAAAGATATACTAGATATAAATTCTAGTAATGCCATGTGTGCTGTAGGGTTTAAGGATGAAGTATACTGATGGCTGGAATGTTCCTTGAAGTGCATCAAAAATCAAGGTGGATAGCTGAACAGATCAAGCAAACAGAGCATCATTATAGTATCTAGGTGGTGGGTGTTCACGCTATAGTCCTTTAAACTTATCTTTATAAGTTTGAAAAATTTTATAGTTAAATGTTGAGGGGCCAAAAATAATAAAGAAAAATAAACAAATACCAGAGAGAGGTGGGATTGAAAGGATATCAGGGGAAGAGAGTTTGAGGGAAAAGCTGAGATTTGACTGAGAAGAAGCCTTTCTGGATTCAGCTAAAGTAGACAAGGAAAGGAAAAACCAAGGATGATGAGGAAGACCACGGTAATAGAGAATAAAATTACATTGTTCTGAGAAAGGAACCAACTTGTCTCATTTTCCCACTCATTTGAACATATGCATCACGAGGCAAAGCGAAGGACATCGACATCGCCAGGTAAGAATTTTGGTAGCATGAGGTGCTTAGCTTCCATATGAAATTACTGGATTGGTGTGTTTTATACATTATATCTGGATATTAATTCAGAATATTTTGTGTGAGAGTGCCTATCCAGAATTGAAGATATTCCTAGGAACTAAGAGGGAAGGAAGAGGCTAGCAGTAGCCATATTCCATGTACTTAATTACTTGGACAGATTCATGGTGGAATACACTGATATGGATGTTACATGGTCATCTGTGAACACACTCTATTTTCCATCTTGGCCTAAAAGTACTGGAGTATGGAGAATGTGTCTGATCCACAATAACCAGCTTAGCACCTTTTCTATATTGGTGCAGGGTTCAGGATTATTTGGCAGTTGATAGAGGATTTTGAGCCTGGTATTATAAGGACCCACTAATGTTGAGTTAGGCAGGTGGAGGGGTGTTGAGTGTCTCTCCAAAATCATAAAGGGAGGCTCAGCATGCCTTGCGCCGGAGTTGGGTGTGGCACTGTATGTTTATAAGACTTTATGTGGACAGCTTAAGGTAGGGTTTTTCAAACTTGGCACTATTTACTTTCCGGGCCAGTTCATTCTTTGTTGTGTGGGCCAGTGCCCTGCCTTGTAGGATGTTTAACAGCATCTCTGGCCTCTACTCACCACATTCCAGTAGCATTCCTCCAGTTAGGACAATCAAAAATATCTCCAGATATTGCCAAATATCCCCAGCGGGGCAAAATTATGCCCAGTTGAGAACAACTGGCTTAAGGCAATGGGCCGAGACAAGCATCTCAGGAGATTTGAATCCCAAAACTCATATAAACTACCTGGATGAAATGTCACTTTGAAGGAGCTTCCCGAAGAAGGAAAATTCAGGTATCAAAGAAACCACTTGGGAGTAAAGTTTAGAAGAGAATGGTAGGAAGTGAAGCCTAGAGCAATTCCTTCCCCCAGCTAGCTTACAGCTACTGTAGCCACAACAAGTCTGTTTCTGTAGGACTTAGGAGCTGGATGATTTCAGAAGGCCTGGCTGAGGTTAACACCTAGGAAAAAGAATTGTCCCTATGGAATACAGCCACACATATTTATGATGCATTCTTAGGACCAGGGTTTAAGACACAGTGAACTTGCTAAGAGATAGTCATAATGTAGCATCAAGGAAGCAAGGAGGGACGGGGTGGGATCTAAGCTAGTGGTACTCAGATGTCAAGGCAAAGCAGCACTCCTCTCTAGGTTCTAGGAGGACAGGTGTACAGAAAAGAGATGTAGAGAGGCATTATACCTGGCAAGAGCAAAGCCTGGTTCTCATTACCGTATAAAGATAGAAGCCTGAGTGATGTCTGAGGAAAAAACCAAGTTCTAGGAACGAGTAAGATTGAACCTGAGATTTCATGTGACCGGAGGCACTGCAGGGTTTGAGGGACGAGCTAGATTCTGGACTCAACCCTCAAGCCCAGAGGTAAGCAGGAGACACCATGTCAAGGGTGAGATAAGCAGTGATGGTGATTCAGAATGGGTGGACTCACCCCTACGCAGTCCTATTAGCCTGGTAGAGTGAGTCAGGAGAGGCTAACACTCCCTCTCTGCCCCAAGAATCACACCTTGGAAGGTTTTGCAATGACCTAGCTGAAACATTCAAGATATAACATTGTGTGAGGAGAAAAGGACACAAAACTGCGTGTGTGTGTGTGTGTGTGTGTGTGTGTGTGTGTGTGTGTGTGTGTGTGTGTGTGTGTGTGTATGGCACCTAGGAAACACCTTGGAAGGAAAGAATGCAGATACTCTAAGATGTAGGATAAGAGGGGGTCGTGTCTGATTGTTCTTTCTTCATACTTTTCTCTATCTTCTATGTTTTGGGTAATGAGTATGAAATATTTTTATAGTCACTTTAGATATTCTAAAAAAAGTGAACTTCCTATCTCAAACCAGGATTGGCCTAGGAATCAGGAACAGTTGATTTGCTAAGTAGGACAAATATTAGGCCTTGTGAAAAAGCTTGAGGAAGACACAGCCTGAGGAAAGTGTGGGAAATGTGGAAAATGTGGTTTGCTCAATGGAAATGAACACACTCTTACATAAACTTAACAAAAATGTAGCATGCGTCATCAGAGTACTTTCTTCCTAACACACAAGTATTTTGTAGTTTTGTAATAGAAGGCAACGTGTTCTCTTTTCCCCTACCCTACCACCAACTGCTCTCTGGGAAAAAAATAAATCCTCAACTCTTTGGCCACAAGTAACTATATATTGGACTATGGAGTACAGGGTTTGTTTGGAATGATGGATTGTTCGACAATAGAGCACAATCAGACAAGACCAGCCATCAATCACTTTAAATCAATGATAGACCTGGAGTGTGTTTTGTGCCATTTTCATTCATTCTAGTGCCCAGAGAGTTGCACGGAGAAACCTCATGACCTCACATGAGCAAAGAAAATGGCTTTTAAAGCTGTTTCTAAGCTCTATTCATCACTCATTCCTGGGTGAGATGCCAGGAAATAACTTTCATGTGTTTTTTTTTTCAACTCATCTTTCTCACCTCAAAGTTTGGATGAAGGGTATGCATATAGACAAAAAAGGGAAAGAATCCACCTGAGTGGGCTAGATTTTCTGTCATGTGAATCATATTTAGCCCTCAACTTCTGAAGAAAAGTGTTCTTACTCATCAAACATTCTGCTCGGAATTCCCTCCTGTTTTTCTGGAAGGAAGTTGTGATTTAGTCATGATTTTCTCTGGGGTCATTTGGAGCAGGCCACTCTGGTCATCAGTGCATACTGGACATGGCTGTTATGTTCATTGGAGGACATCAGGAGCCTTCTCTGCCGGGCACAGGTACTTTCCCTTGTGACCCTCATGACCCTAGTTATTCATGTGTAGAGCCTACCTTCAGAAGCCCTAAACCTCCTCTTTAGGGATACTGGCATCTCTCAGGGTTCGGAGTACTGATCACTGGAGGGGCTGAGGAGAAGTCTACTTCCTAGCCTTGAGAAGGCTTCAAATACCCTGAAAACACCTCTTTTCTCCAGGCTGCCTTGTCACACAGCCTCATCAACTCAAAGAATTTGCTGAGCTCTGGTGCTCTCATGAATCCCCTCCAATGGTCCTGAAATGCAAGTCTTTTATCTCCTCATGGTCCCCTTCCCTTGTCCCAGAGGTGAATGGGAAAGTAATGGCGACTTAGCCCTTCAGAAACACTGGTGTTAACTCCACCAACTTAGGGTAAAGCTAGGGAAAGGACTGACAAAGCTAGCTTTTGTCTTATCTTATTACACGTATTTTCAATACAGAGGCTGGCTGGAATGAGTAACATTCTATTTCTTCCCATAACAAATGTACCCACTAAAAAAAAGATTCTTTAGATTCCCCATCTCCCAGGGGAATACTCTACTATCTATGTTGTAATACTGTCTTATGAATGCATACTACACACAGACCTCTAGCATGATGTTGGTACGATTCTATTCAACAATGCAGACAATTCTGCACATTTTTTAGAGTGTCAGGGTTCTATTAGTATATACACAATACTCAGTAAAAAGGTCAGTGGGATTGAAAGCTAGGGAAATAAAACACCAATAACACCTGGAATCTAAACACCTCAGGTTACAAGGCAACCTGGAATAAGGGGAATCACTGGCCTAAGAATCAAATCTCTGGTTTGACTCCAGATCACTTACTAGATAAAGAAGTACTGGCAAGGCACCAAGCCTCTCTTCTGAGCTTTAGATTCCCAGCATTTTGATGGAATGATTTTTGCTTTGGGGACTCTGTGTAGATTAAAAGCTATTTCTCTTACAACTGTATCAAATTCCCCTTTCCTCACTTATCTATGACAAAAATCTTGTCTTCAATGACAGTGATAGAATAAGAACACTGTTTTCATTATTTCTGTTGCTACGTTTATAGAGGCCAAGACAAACATGAATATTCCCAGTTAAATTATATACACATATGTATATATTCATATATAAGTTGCATGTATGTGTAATATATTTATGTGTACATACATATGTATGTGTTAGTGGTATTGATAAAACAAGGACTCATCAATCTTTTTATTGCATTATAGACTGAATTAGGAAGAGCTGTCCACTCTGTCCCTAAGCAAGTTGTAGTCAATCAAGGATGTGAGGAACTCTGATAACTTCAATAGTGAGGTAACTGTGTTCCTTGTGTTAAAGTAATTAAACCAAAAGGCCATCAAATTGAGGCGTCTAATGCCTTGGCAGCCCTTGTAAGCAAACTGAAATCTAAGCCAGAGGCAGGACCCCCTAATCCACAGAAATGACAGTTAAGAACAACCAATCACAAACAGCCAAGTAGGCTTTCCTAAATAAGGCAAGTGCTTAAACTATAGCCAATCAAATAATCTCCTTCCTTTGCTTCTCACCTTCTCTATGAAAACCTATCCCCTCGCTCCTGTGGGTGAAGTGCTCCTAACCATCTTTGATATGGAGCCACCAAATTCAAATCTATATATGCTCAAATAAACTCTTGAATATTCTAAGATGTTTTTTTGTTTTGTTTTGTTTTTTTTGTGGTACGCGGGCCTCTCACTGTTGTGGCCTCTCCCAGTGCGGAGCACAGGCTCCGGACGCGCAGGCTCAGCGGCCATGGCTCACCGGCCCAGCCGCTCCGCGGCATGTGGGATCTTCCCGGACCGGGGCACGTACCCGTGTCCCTTGCATCGGCAGGAGGACTCTCAACCACTGCGTCACCAGGAAAGCCCCATCTAATATGTTTAATTTAACTTTTATAACTTGTTTAAAGAAAAAAAAAGCCTAAAACGGTTCAACCCTAAAACGCACTTAGGAGAAAATGTGTATACCAGTAGAGGAAGACCACAGATGTAACAGAGACACAAACCATATACCCTCCATCTCAGTCCTCGGAGTGGAAGCAAACGTTGAACTCCCCATGTGCACAAGCTTCTTTAGTTGGAACCTAATGACAGACAAGAACATTGTTCTGGAAATGAGAAAATCAAGAAGTCTCACTCCTCCAGGGTAGACCAGTCAAGAGACCAAAGTAGTTGGATTTTTATTTTTCCTGCTACAGCACAGATCTGTTGTTTGGCTACCAAATTACAGGTTGGGTATGGTTCTCACATACTTCTGCTTTTCATGTGCTGAACGGGAAGAGTAATAACAGGCTGCTTCTTTTACTTGCGGGATTTAGGTATTCTTCATTTTAGAATGGGTCATTTTTCTAAGAAAACCTGCCAGTTTAAAGGCTGGAGGTGTATACCATTCATGTTGGGGGTGGGGTGAAGCCATAAAAATGAGAGGTTTTTGGCTAGAGAGAGTGGCTCTAGTTACTTGTTCCCATGTTTAAACGACATGTTTATGAGTCATACCCTTTATTATTTAATCCTAACAGCTTCATCCAAAGATTGCTATCATCTAAATGACTACTTCAGAGAAGGGTATCTGGGAAATTTTACCAAGGAGAAAATTATACACATCCATCCAGTTATGGAGTACACTCTGCAAACACTTTTCATTCATTTTTAAAAATGCTCTATTGATAATCTATAAAAGATAATTAAAGAAAGTATAACAGATATTGTCCTAATGCATAATGTCTGATATCCTGGACAGGAGACTAGTTAAGTATAATATAACTTATACTGAGGGAAACAACCGCACTCAGATATTACCCATTAGTAGCTGAATCAATCAACATTCATACAAATATCGTTTTCTTCATTGTCTAGTTTATGGATCTGCTCAGGCATCAGTGGGAAATGAAAAATGACTCCTTGGCATAAGATTCTGGAGAAATTCTGGATTCACAGAATCAAGTGACAACTGAGAGGATTATAGGAACACTTTAGTGAGAGACGCTTTATCCCTCTGACTTAAAGCAATATTAGGGAATGGCACAAGCCAACACGGGAAAGAACGTTGGAAATTTGACTCATCAGAGAATTTCTAAAGAACTCTGTTGGCAGCCAGGACCTATCTTGAGGACATATGTGTTACTTCAAACGAAATGTATTCATTCTTTTTTTCTTAAAAGAAAAGCAAGAAGGAAAGAAGGGAAAAGCAGGCGTTTCCTTGCCCTCAAGTCATTTATCTTGTCCAGAGATTAAAAAATAAAACATTATCATTTATATCACCCTTCATATTTGTGGAAGAAGATGCCATTTTTCTATTTTATTAAAAGAGGAAATGGAAGAACACAGGGTCCAAGTGATTTCTACTTAGGGAAGAAAAGAAATTCAGCAGTTCCAATTATTCTTCTCAGAACCGATAGCTACATCAAGAGGAGTCGACAGCGCTGAAGAGAACTCTAACTTTCCTAAGAGAATGCGTATTCTACAATCCCATTTACAACTCTTCTGTATGAGTATGTTTCCTCCATCACCTAAAATAACAAGCTCTTTTATGGACCTATCATTTCCATTGCCCAAATAGTCAAGGTCTGTTGATTAAAAGGAGAAAGTCCAGGGCTTCCCTGGTGGCGCAGTGGTTGAGAGTCCTCCTGCCGATGCAGGGGACACGGGTTCGTGCCCCGGTCCAGGAAGATCCCACATGCCGCAGAGCGGCTGGGCCTGTGAGCCATGGCCGTTGAGTCTGCGCGTCCGGAGCCTGTGCTCCGCAACGGGAGAGGCCACAACAGTGAGAGGCCCGCGTACCGCAAAAAAAAAAAAAAAAAAAAAAAAACAACAAAAAAAGGAGGAAGTCCAAGTTCATCCTAAGAGAAAAACAACCCGAATTGCTTGCCTTACTAGGTGCATAAATTAGTCCACCCTGGACATTGTATGGTTTATATAAAATTGGGATTTCTTTATATAAGGGAAAAGCCAATAAAATATGAGTAATGGGTTAACAAGATCTTTATTAATAAAATATTATTAGAAGTAAAGGTTTCAGATTATAATCTATATGTAATGATTTGAGTGGACATAAATAATATCTGAAAAAGATCAAAGCTCAAGGTGAGATGGAATTATCGCCAATATCCTCAATAATTATTGGACTTTCAATATTTAAGAAGAATGTTCTAACTATGCATATTTCACCAGTTATAAAGTTCCTCTCAGCACTTAAGCAGCAAAACAGGGAAATTTAAAAAAATGACAAAAGCACTTTTGATCTAAGCTGCGTTCAGTGCTTTGTTTATCTATGGTTTTGGATTATTCTCATAAATAATCTAAATCCCAAGACTTCCATCCTTTTCTTTGACAATTTGTTGACTTAATAAAGTCATTTTTCTTCATCTCTCTTTCAAATGTCTTACGTCCACGATCTTTCTTAAAGCTGAAAGCTTATTGGGAGCACAGAGAAAGGTTACATTTTAACTCACAACCTTTCAAATACTCCCTACCTGTTCTTATATTTTCTGAGTCTTTATTTTCACAAATAACAAGGAGTGATTGCTTCAAGCTCACTTTAAAGCAAGCAGAGCATGTTAAACACCAGGTGGGGTTTAGTGTCCTCTTATAGGAAGATGCCATTCCTCAATGCTCTGTGCTTTGCAATGAGGTGATTAGATGATCTTGTTGACCCAGAGTTCCTCTACCGCAGCAGACGTCAAAGCTGTAGCAGGAGCAGTGCACAGCAGCAAGAGCTGCAGGTGTGCACTCTAAATCAATACATCTTTCCTTTCTCAGGACAACCTCCAGAGCGGATTCTGGCTCGCTGCACATCTGGCTTATATTAATTGGTTGCTGAAAGAACATATGAAGATGCTGCATGTATAATCACATATTTACCAGAATGTCACAGTGTTCGATAGGAGACTCTCCCTGTGGCCATTTCTGTGATAGGGGGAAATGTGAAGAGTCACGTGGAGAGCTTCCAGTGACTTCTCAATTTTTGACCACAGTTTTCTCTATGAGGGTAGTGAACTGAAGTTCTCAACAGTGGTAACTGAAGAAACATTAGAGACAACGGATGAGATTCTCTCTTTGTGTCTGGACCCTTGCACGAGCCTCATAAATGATCCCCGCCCCTCCCCGAGCTTTGCCTTCCATCTATTCACCGCTCAGCAGAGTGTTCCTGGTAGATCCTAAGTGAGATCCTGCCTTTCCCCTGCTTAGCACCCTCCTTCCCATCTTATGCAGAGTAAAATGCACAGTCTCTCTGCGACCTTAGAAGCCCTCTGAGGTCCACCCCACTTCTTATCACTCTAACCTAACTTCCTGTGTCCTTTCCGTAGCTCAGTCCTCTCACACTCCAGTGGCCTTGATCTTCCAGGAAGACACCAGCAATCGCAGTGCCTTTATCGGCCGTGCTTTCCCCCACATATCCCCATGGCTCACTTCCTCACTTTCTTCAAATTTTTGTTCAAATATCACCTTTGCAGTGATGCCATCTCCGGCGTTTCTACTTAAAATTGCGCTTCTCCTACACCTATCTGCACCCCTACTCCTCCTGTTTCAATTTTCCCCATAGCATGTACTGCCTTCTAATATTCCACTTAATTTACTTATTCATCTTATCTATAATCTGTCTTCTTGCACAAGAATCTGTGCCCCCTGGGGACAGCGCTTTTTGGCTGTTTTGTTCACTGTGGCAAACAGTGCCTGGTGTGTAGTAGGTGCTCAGAACATTTGCACCCTGCGAGCAGTCCAGGAGAATTTGATTAAGGCTCTGAGGTGTTTAATTTAGCTGACTGCTTCCTAGAATGGGAACAAGCCTAACTACCTATTCAATCTTCGACACAATTAGCTCTACCGAAAGAAAGTCTCTGTTCTACAGCCAAAAACAACACCCTATTGGTATGCCTCCACCTAAGCACTGTATATAGTAAGTTACAACAATAAGAAAATGTGGATGACACAGTGCCGTTCATGGTGTGATCTGGAAAGGGAAAAATCCTTATAGCATGTACCCACCAATAGGTGGTATCAGTAAAAGCATTTTTACATGTGGCATGTTTATTTGGTTGCTATAGTGTATTTGTCCAGAAAGTTAGCATCGTTATAAGAAAAGGAGATGTGAAATATATTTTAAAGCCAAATTGAACCAGGTATGTTTATGTTTTGTTAAACACATTAACAGTGATCCTCTTGCCAAAAACAAGGCATTTTATTTTACTAATATCATTAGTAAATATGTGTTTTTCTGGTTTTAAAAATATGTACTTTATTGTAAAAAAAATCAAAGCTAATATAGTTCTGTACAACTAGGTAGGTTTGGGGATTTTTAAAAAATGTAACCATTATACTCTTGTCATTAGCAATCAAGTAACCTTGAATTTTTTCAAAAAAGCAATTAGCTAGCCTTTAAAAAAAACAAATGCTAATTAAAAATGACAACTTCGTTATCTAAGCAAACAACAGCTCAGAGTCAGTCTGTACTACCTACTATAAACTGATAATGCAGTAAACTATGGTTTAAAATGACCTCTTTTCAATTACTTTTTTTAAAATGTCCTCACAGCTGCAGAGAACTCACATGCTCTTTCCTGCCATGCTCAGTTGATTTATACTCTGAAGCTGGTTAAACTTTTGTGTATGTAAAGCTACATCCATACAAACCCTTATTTAGAAACTCATTAGTGCTTAAGTTAATGAATCTTCAGTTTTCCATGCTTTGAAACCTTAAAGATTCAAAAACCTCAAAAATAAAACAAAGACATTTGTAGGAAGAATGTTATATCAGGCTATCAGCAAGCATTAGGTCTTATGAAGCATTAATTTAGCAACTAGATGGATGTGAAATCTATAGTGAACCAGCATAATGAATGGGAAAACAGAGTAATTAAAAAAAAAATCATCCCATTGAGTTCTGTCCTGTAAAATTGAAGAAATTCTGTAAAACACTCAAATACTCTTTAGAAGTCAAAAAAGAAAGAGTAGCTTGAAACTGAGCATACACGTCTTCCTAATTCCCTCCTATTTACCCATTCTGAGTCTCATATTTTTTCTCTTCCTCATCTTTTCTGTTCTTTGCTCCTGTGTATTTTGCAACTAACTCTACATGTTTATTTTTCTGCTCTCTTTTTTACTTTGTTCATTGTTTGTATCCCTCATTTTGCACAAAAAGAAGTTGCAGGTGCAGTTGGAGGGTGCAGTCTCAAAATCTGCTTGATTTCACTTAGATAAGGCTGCTCAGACCTAGACTCCTAGGGAAAGTAAAGAGCGAGGTCTGAAGCATAGGGGACTACTTTCTGTCTTAGAGCCAAGCCCACGAGCTCTATGCTCCTAGCATGTCTGCATTAAGTGACAGAGCTGGCTACTGGGGAGTTAAGGCTCTGAACAGAACTCCTGGTATGTCAGGAAGTTCTGGATGACTGTATTTTGCTGAATGATGAAGTAGCAACTGCTGGAAATAATAATAGGCCTTAAAATAGCAAAAATTCCTGAATGACTATATCAGGGAGTGACCAATTTCTATCATGTGTTGATGTCAATTTAGAGCATGGATGTTCCCTAGAGAAAAAAGAAATGAGATTCCAGGCCTGCTTTTTCTGTGTGTGCAAGAGATTTCAACTACATAAAAAACCCTTCCAGGCTCAGCTATAGAGCATACTGGAAATGTCAAGAGGCCAAATGACAGGAAATGCATTCTGTATAATCATGCTGCTCTCATGTTTAATGTGGGAATAGGAAAATCCTCAATAGCATGGCATTCCTGGATGGATCTGAAACCACAAAATGCCACAGCTACAGAGTTAAGAAACAACTTCTATAGACTAAAACCCAAGAAGAAGTTACAGAAATCTCCTGAAAAGTGCATGCCATGTTAGTAACATTAAAGGTAAAATTGAAATGTATTTTATTAGAAATCCAGGATCATGAATATCAGAATATTGTCTGACCATCAGCCACTATCTCTCAGTTTCTAACTCCATCTTCACTCAATGTGGGGTCTATGGAGGAGAGATATATAATACGTGCAGTGGCCATGGCTAAATAAATAAGTGTTCTTTATTCCTCTGATCCAGTAGGAAAAGCCCTGAAAACCTAGGCTGAACCAGAAGAAAACTCCTCTTCCCTAAGCTATGTACAGACTTATGTAGCCTCCAGCCTAAGTGGACTGCCAGCCCAGTTTACCCATATACTATAGACCTGAAATTATGAATTGGCGACTGTGAGCTGAAACAGACTCATATGTGTATTGGCCCTCAATGTAGTCTTAAAAATATGGATTTATTTGCAAACATTTAAAAATCAGAAGAGTTCATATTTTAAAAAAGATACTGCTGTTTTTCTGGGGAAGAAAGAAAAAGATCTGGACCACAGGACATTCAGGCCAACCTGCAACATTTTTCCAGAGCTGAAGCCTCGATACTCTGTCCATGAGGCAAAACTTCCAGTCTCTGTCACTCACTGTTGTGTCTCGTACACCAGATCTGCTTTGCTCGTTTTCATCACCTCCCTGGCTTTGGATTGACACAGTTGACCTCAACTCTACACCTGATTCTTGGCCTTCTCTATCTGAGAAAATCAATGGCAAGGAAGAAGGAGTTCAGAGAAAAGTGCTTCAAGAGAGAGGGGGGAAAGTAAGGGTTTCTTAATCAATAAAAACAACATGATTGTTCCACATAAGTTTTCTCAAGACTTGTCCTAATCTAAAAACACACAAAGAAGAAGGGATGACAAAGAATATCTAGGAAGACTAAAGAGAGTTTGAGGAGAGAGAGAGAGAGAGAGAGAGAGAATGAGGAAGAGAGAGACAGAGACTAGTACATTAGCATGTTAATGTCATAAATGTCTGACTGTCAACATTAACACTTCCTTTGGGAATCAAGTGCAGAATAGGACAAGGAGATTAGAAAGGGGACTGAAGTTTCACATAGAGGCCCCAATCTATAGTCCTATATTCACGGGACTATTTCTGAAGAGCTAATGAAGCGTAAGGTTCAGAGCCTTTCAAGATCCTACACCTATTTTTATATTTGTAATTTTGTATTCTTTTTCTCAAGGAGGGCCCCCCCGCTGCAAGTTGTATATTGTATGTATTTCAGCCTCAAAAACGTGCATCTACCTCTGCCTATGTCCCAGATTTTGAATACCTTGACCAAATTTATCAGTCAAGGGAACAAAATGAAAAATATATGTATTTGATAAGGTGGCAAGTTTGTGTGTGTGTGTGTGTGTGTGTGTGTATCTGTGACTAAGCCAAGTTGTTCAAGAAAAGGAGATAATCCAGTAGTTACTAAAACCAAATTTTATAAAAGGAGCAATCTCAGAAATTGCTTATTTTGAAGAACACCTTCTGAATCATTATACCAGAGAATAAACTACTTTCAAATATTTAAAAATACATTAAAATTCCATTAAAATCTGTTTTTATGAGTAAAATCAGAAGCACTGATATATATTCCTTAATTTAATATTCTGTGTCATCTAAGACTCGAGAGGTGTAATCTGACTCAAGGTTCCCCTGATCGTTAGTATAGGAAAATGTTTAGAGTTTTACCATAACTACGTTTCAGAGGATAGTCCCAAAAATAATTATCAAAGAATAAAACCTATAACTATCAGCTAAAGTCACCGGTATATTATGTGTTTGGTCTGTTCTATAATCTCTAATATAATCGCTTATTCTTTTCATCTTTATAGTATCATCTTATACAAAAATTGTAGGTGATAAGATATTGAAAGATTTTACTTTTCGATAATAATGTCTAAAAATATGATCTTTCCACCCATTAAAGTCTGAGCCTTATATCTGACATAGAACCAATGTGTAACCTATAGATACTCAAATTATATACAGCTGCACAAGGAGAAGCGTGTCCTAGAGTTTCGACTACCTCTGGCTTCTCAGAGGCTTGATGCTTTTCATTCAGAAACTAGTTGTTCTGGATTAAAATGGAAGAATTTACTTTATTTCAACACAGAAATTTAAAATCAGGCATAAAGCAACAAGCTGGCATAAAGGGGATTCCATCTGTCATTAGGATATTAAAATATAATTAAATAATAATATACTGAGACTTGACAGTATGTTTCCTTACACCCATGCTACGGGTTTGTCAGATGGCTGACATGGATTAAAAGCAAGGACATTCTGAAACTATCAATAATAAAGACCCTTGATCTAGGTCCAAAAGAAACAATCTTAAATACCCCACCATTATGGGAAATGTCCTAATAAGATTCCGTTTGTAAAATACATTAGCCCTTTCTTTTTCTTTTTTTTTTTTCTAGTCATGTTTTACCAAGTTTGTCGATGAAGACATTGAGGCCACATTTATAAAGTGGCGGGTGAAATAAACATGAAACTAGAAATGTGTGTTTCACTAAAGATGATCTAACTGTTTCTTGCCAGATCAATCAGACAATACATTTTCAAGAGTAAAATTAGACCTTCTTAGATCTACTTAGAATTCTATTAAGTTTAAAGGCCAAAAACTTTTGGTTTATGGCTCTCCACTAAATACAAAATTGTATTTTGTAGCAGTTAAACAAACTAACAAAAAAATTTAGCACATGCAAAATAGTTAATTTCCATATAGCATCTCTGGTTTTGCTCAGTCTTTGCTTTCATAGGCACACAAACACACACACATACACTGAGCTTTTCCTGAAACTACTGTCCCTGCAAATTTTTAATTAGAAATGTAAGGGTAACAAGAGAACGGCAGGAGACGTTAAGATCACCAAAACTCTTTTGTATGTGTGGGTATGTGTGTATGTTTTTCTTTCTTCTAATAACATATTGAGATTGATATTTTATTTTTATATATTTTGGATGCTGTTATGCTGTTTTGTTTTTGCTTTTGTGGGAAAAAAGTCCTTTTCTGATACCAAAATGTTTCCTACTTAGAAAACTATGTTTTCAGTTGTCAACATTTGAATTAATTTAGTAGTATAAATACCTCCAGAAATTTTAAAAATGGATTTTAAAAATTCTAGTGTTGTTCTAAAGAAAGGGAAGAAATGGTCTTCTGATAAATCAGGAATTTGTCTTTGTCCAATTGTCTTAGAGAAGCTATTTTTTTCCATCTTCTTTCTTATTTTGTGAGGTAATGAAATATTTAAATAACTGATACTTGGCAGAAACACTTATTCCCACAGTATTTCTTGCCAAAATGAAAGAAGAAAGATCCAAATATCAAACAAGGGATGCTGTATTTGTGAGATTATAGCCTGATTTTCTACATGACCTCCCCTTTAAAATAAAACACAGTACAATAAAATAAAACAAAATAAAATAATTGGAGGAGTGGAAATCCAGAAGGCTCTTTGTGAAATAATATAACTATCCTCAATTGATGACAAAAATTCAAAATAAGAAAGAATATAGCAGGAAACAATCTTACTCTGACAGTGAATGAACCAGATTAACCAAATCATTTTTCCAGTTTTAATATTTGTTCAATTTTTAAAAGGAGCATAAAAGTTAGGACAACATGACCCATAACTTGCTATTATCTAAATAAAATTAAATGCCTTTAAAAAGTTTTCCATGGGGGGAGTAAAAAAAACAAAAAACAAAAAACAACTATGTCGGAAATAATGTGTGTTCACTGGGTCTTATTTTGTGAAAGGAAATGCTCTACCAGGAAAAGAAATAATTACATTCTATACAGGTTTCAGTTTCGTAAACATCAAATTGGCAAATACACATTTCCTTTCTCCCCTTAGATTTGCCTTACAAAATTGAGGGAAGAACTCACTTTGGTAAGGTTCCTCCGCTTAATTATTGCATCCAAAATTTATTAAAGAAAGAAAACAAAAACATTTGTGAGCCCTGGGGACTGGTGGTAACACAGGTACAGTGGAACCAGGAGGATCTGCTGATTCCAGATGGAGTGGATATATTCCCACGGCACCTACTACTTGCCAAATGTTTCGTAAAGCAAACACATGACCTAAAAGATTTTGCAAGTGTGGGGTCTTCAAAAAAAAACCAAAAACCAAAAAACAAAAGGAAAAAGAAAAAAAGTCCACACTTGCAAAAAAAAAAAAAAAGTGCCGTTCTTATTTAAAAGTCATTTCTTAATTCCTAACCATAAGTTGTTTTTAAAAACACACACACTTTTAATATTTTTCAGCTGTCATGCCCACTTTAGTGAGTCTACATGTGTGGGTACTCCATAAAATCTCAGTGGTGGTGGCAGATGTCCCCTTTGAAGCATTTCATCTGCTGCTGGGGGCAGGGGGAGTGTCACTCTGGTGCCACGAACACCATTCTTTCTGAAGACTCTGATTTGGGACAGCCCCTCTAAGAACAAATGCAGCACTGCTTGATGTTGCTCAAACGGGTGGTACGAAAAGCAGAGAAACACACGACTATGTCAAGATGAAGAAAGGAATTTTAAATAACAACACACTTATGAGGCCCTTTACAACAGCCAAAGAACTGCTGTAAGAAAAATATCAATAATTATTATAATTAAGGCTGGGCTGTAGGAGACTACAAATTTATATCTGTTGTTTGAAGTGACCAAATCCTATATTCATGGAAGTCCTACCCACTCCTCCAGTTGTCGGAGCCCCAGATGATCTCTTCCTTCCTTGCATTCCTCTAGCAGTTTCACGCTGTACCACATATTTTCACACTTAACTGCATATTGTCTTCCTTTGTCCTCTAATTGTTTAAAGGCTTAGTGGTTTAGGAGTTTTTGCTTATTTTGAATTAATTTTTATTCTTCTTCCTTCAAGATGATTGCTATGCTGAACAGAAGATGCTCAATAAATATTTGACTTATTATTAATTAATATTTGACTAATTAATTCATTTAGCAAATTTTATTAAGCACCTACTATGGACCAGATTAAAAAATTGTCATGGTCCCTTGCCCTCAGGTAGCATATATATTTCCAGGATAGAAGAGACATTAAGCCAATAATCACAGAGACATGAGTAAAAGTACAGCCAGTGACAAGTGCTGCGTTGGAAGAACAGCAGATATTGTGAATGAGTCTATCAGGAGATCTGATGCCCCCAAAGTAATGGGATGAGGCAAAGTTTTCTGAGGAACTTACACCTTATTTAAGCCCAAAGGGTAAGTGAGAATTACCACGGGAAGAGGGAATAAAAACATATTGGGAAGAAGAACGTGCAGGTTAGGTTGAAGAACTAAAATAAAACCTGTGTGATGGGAGAGTAATAAATACGGGGGGAATGGAATAAGATTCTAGAAAGGTTAGCAGCTCATGTAGATATTTATGGTCTATGGTGAGGATTTTGATTTTTTATGCTGCATAAATTGTGAGGCCATTCAGGGTTTTGAGACAGCAAGTGGCATTATAAGATTCACTTTTTAAGAAGATGATTCTGCCTGCACAGTGAATAATGCATTAGACAGAACAAGTGTCAAAGTAGTGAGACCAAGGAGGAAAATATTTCATTATTCCAGGTGAAAAATGACACAGCCTTGAACTAGGGCAAATGATGACAGTGGACATGGAAACAAGGAGACAGAATTGAGTGAGAAGGAATCAAAAATAAGGTCCAGGCCTCTAGCCTGAACAACTAGGTATGTGATGGTACCATCTACCAAGATGGGAAAATAAAAGAGAGCATGGGACTAGACTGAGGAGTGGGAATCAACAGTTAGCTTCAGATACTGTTTCAACTGGCCCTGAGATAGCAAAGTTAGAATGTTGAATAAGCACGCAGATAGAAAATCTAGAGCCCAGAAGAGAGATTTTTCCTGAAGAATAGTTTGGGAGTCACCAATCTACAGAGAGCATTTGGAAAACAAGACTGGTGACGTCACTTAGGGAGAGTAGGCAGGGAGAAGAGAAGAGGGCCCAGGACAGAACGAGGAAGAATTCCAAACAGGACAAATAGGAGACAGAAAAACAGACCAATAAAGAGGAAATAGGAAGAAAGGAGGGAGGGGAGTATGAAGGAGCTCAAGGGAAGAATCCAGGAGGTCCTAATGTTGCTGCCCCTCAGGAGAAGATGCTCAGTCACCAATCAACGTCTTCCATTCAAAGTGTGTGCCTTGGGTCATTCCAGTTGGGGTCTGTGCTTAAAACACATTGTTTTCTCTGTCACTAATGTCTGCATTTATACGCCATTTTTCTCCCAAAACGTATCACGTGAGCTGGAAAATACGTCCGTATCTCTTTGTGAAACTGCATGACTTATAAAAGGAATTCTTATATGCCAGGTAAACTATATTTTTTAGGTCTGACCATCTTAAACATAGACTCCAAATTTGGTGAAAGTGTATCCAGCAATTTTCATATGATGTGGTTAGCAAATAGGTAAAATTTAATTTAATATTCCATTAACAAATATTTTTTTGCAGACAGATGTTAAATGAACTATAATTTATCTAACTAGCCCTTACTTTTAAAAATTGCCAAAAATGAGTAAGGGATACAGGAAAATCAAAAACAATTATATTTTATTGGTAAAATTACTGGTAAGTTTATATTCTTTTTAAAAATTTCCTTTAGGGCTTCCCTGGTGGCACAGTGGTTGAGAATCTGCCTGCTAATGCAGGGGACACGGGTTCGAGCCCTGGTCTGGGAGGATCCCACATGGCACGGAGCAACTGGGCCCGTGAGCCACAACTACTGAGCCTGAGCGTCTGGAGCCTGTGCTCCGCAAAAAGAGAGGCCGCCATAGTGAGAGGCCCGCGCACCACAATGAAGAGTGGCCCCCGCTTGCCGCAACTAGAGAAAGCCCTCGCACGGAAATGAAGACGCAACACAGAAAAAATAAATAAATTAATTAACTCCTACCCCCAACATCTTCAAAAAAAATTTTTTTTTTCCTTTAAGTGCCTATGTTAAATACATTGCTGGTGGGCATGAAAATGGGTACACTTTGGGAAATAATTTGACATTATCTTTTTAAACTTCTTATTTAATAATAATGTAATGCCAAAATTGCACATAAGTGTACAGCTCTCTGAATTTTCACAAAATTAACACCTTTATAATCAGAACTCAGATCAAGAAACAGAACAATACCAGTACCCCAAAAGTGTTTTGACATTATATTTTTTAAGTTGAATATTCACTAACCCTATAGCAATTCTACCCCCCCACACACAGATGTTGTGTGTGTATATATATATATATATACACACACACACACACAGCAATTCTACTCATATATGTGTATACGTGTATACATATACATATACACATGCCTCTAATATAAATTGTTGCATGCAGCTCTGAGAATTGTACCAGAATGTTCAGAACAAAGCTGGCTGTTACAGCTTAAGCTTGCAAACAATCCATATAACAATAACCCAGAAATAATAAATTACAGCATAATCACACAATGGAATATAATACAGCAGAGAAAATTAAAATGAATGAACTACCTCTAAGCACAGCAACATAGATAAATAAACATAATACTGCTGGGAAAAACCAAATTCCAAAAGAGTAGAATTGAATGATATCCATTTTATAAGGTTTTTAAATGAACAATGTAATATTTAGTCATTCACATATGGGTGCCAAAACAAACAAGCAAATAAATACCAAACAACAATAAACACAACATTAAGGCTAGTGTTTTCTTCTGAGGTGAGGCAGAGGGATGGGACAGAAAGAAGTACAAGGGCGAGTTACAATGTAATATAGCATCAAAACCAGGACAATTTTGAGAGTGAAAGGGAGAACTGTTAATAATTAAATGAGGATGGTAGAAGTTAACAGGGACTGTCCTATGTAAACTTGGACATGGGATCACCCTAGTTATCAATAACCATCCAGTTCTTAGATTGACTGGTGGGTTCGCCGATTTTTTATTTTCATGGATTAATTAAATAATTAATTAATGTAAATTTTAAAAGTCCATTCATGACCAATGATTTTAGTGTGCTACTAACCAAGATTGATTGATTCAATTCTGTTTGGGAACCATCTGAGGTCCAAATATAAATAATGCTTTGTCAAATTCTAAATGTTAATTATTTAGTGGTATGGGCCTTAAAATTAATATTTGGGGGCATGACTGAGAAGGATGAAAGAGAACAGTCTCTAATTCAGGAAAGGAGAGGGAAGGGAGAAGATTTAGCCCTTATCCAGTACTACTACATCTCCCAGATCTCTCCCCCCAGATCCTGAGACTCTGAGAGCCAAAGATCACAATGTAACAAATGCAATGAATCAAATGATTATTTGATTCTAACCCTGACTGAGGTTGACTTAATTACTTAGGAAAATCTGGGAATTCAGCTGGGTTCAATTTTACCCATTTAATAAGCCAAAGAAATGGGATCCTGATTAATAGTTGACATTGCTTCGTAACTGTCCTTCAGTGGCTATGGGAGTTTTGAAATTCAGCTGGATCTTCAGGTTTGCCAGAGATAATATTCAAAATATTTAACCAATGACAACAGCATGAGAAACAACCAAGCCAAACATATCCTAGTCATTGCCCAGGAATAGAGTCCTGCAGCCTCCTTGTTGCACTGGAGTAACCTTTCAGTTGCCAGGTGATTCAGTTGCCAGCTCAACCTTTCAGTTGCCAGGTGATTCCCAAGAAGCCACTGTAGCTAGAGTGGAAGGGGTGACGCCTAAGGACTTGGGTTTCGGCTAGTAATTAACCAGTTTTGTGAGTAGGTCAATATTTTAAAAATCGATACAACTAGAAGTGGGTAAAGAATTCTTTCCGGCTAAAATTTATATAATTTGGAATATATTCATGAAGAAAGTGAATACAAATTGTCTTCCTTTTGCAAATGAAAAAGAGAAAAAGGAAAATAAAATGATCATTACTAAAGTCTCTCCCAGGACCCTGGAAGCTTAACCATGATTAGTTTTATGAAAATCCACCTCTGGCTATGGCCACTCTGGAGCATACCAGCTGAGTGTTTGCCTTAAGTCCTCACTGAATATTCCAGACCCTACAGATTCTCAGGCTGAATCAGACTACATCAGGACATTGTCACTGTTGATGACAATGCCAGAGTAGACACAACCAGTACCTTTGACTGCTGCTGTCTAGTTTATATGTGATTCAATTGTAAATTAAATTTGACTTCCTACATTAGGATTCTAATCTTCAAGAAATACCAAGGAAGTACCTAAAATATTTTCAGGAACAGTATAGTAGAATATGAAGCAACTTTGGAATCATTTCCACCACCATAACACCTCCATAACTTCCGACAACTCCCATTACACCAATGTCTAAAACATAATGAGGCATATAATATACGTCTGTTATCTGAATAAACAAAGGTAAACCTGGATTTAAACCCTGGCTTTACCATTTAGTGCCAAACCTTCTTTCACTCATCTTTAAAATGGAGAGAATAATAAGACAGAAGGCTGCTCTGAGGATTACTGACAAAAGAGAAAAGAGTTCACATGGTAGATACTCAAAAACTGTTACTGCCTTCCCTTTCCTCCAGAATACAACTAAAGAACATGATGTCTCGAGCCCATAATAAAACGATGGGGTTTCTCTGCTAAAATAGTCCTCAGAACCCAGATGACCAGGTTTTCCAATCATTCAGAATGTTCTGATTAACCCAGTGTCAATATGTTGACTAAGTCTGTATCACTGTGACACGAGCCAAACTAAGTGTTATCAAAGATAGTCAATTCCATAACAACATTGAATTGCACACACAAGGGAGTGTGTTCTCTAAATAATGGCTTTAAAGAAGGGAAACAGAGAAATCACAGCAATTAGTCCCAACTAATGAAGCAAAAAAAGGAAAACAAAACTGCTAAGACAATACCCAAATTATTAACGAAGTCTAGATAACAAATAGAAATATGTTTGTCATAAATACTTTGGAACAAGATAGGTTATATTTAAATGAGAGATTAAGTTAAATTAAGAAAATCAATAGAAATATGGGAGAACAGAAAAAAAAAAAAAACTAACCTGCATTGCGGTTACTAAAACTTAAGTATTCACTAATAATTAATTTTACTGAATTATTATTAATATCATCATTGAATGACATGTAAGTTCTTATACCTTATATATAAAGAATACAATATTTGTTAACTGTGTGAACCTTCCTTCTAGGAACTAGCTCATGGTGTCAGAAGTTTTGTGTTTCATAGTCTCATCACTGTTATTCAACCTCAAGTACTACCTCAAGTTACCCCAGTTCACCCATCTGGTAAAGAAATTTTATATGTAAAAATCAAGCCTTTTAAAAAATTATACTGTATTCCCTTTCTAAACTTTATTTTTTATATCCCCAATTATGAACAAAGAGATCATGAGAAGTAAACCCATTTCCACTTCTAGCCACATTTCAAAATATAGAATTCTGAGTCTTCACAGAATGCCCAACCTCAGAAAGATTTTCCCCTGGGTCTTGCAGGATAATTTTACAGCAGTTTAGAAGAGAAAACAATATTTTTTATGATCCTCAGGGGCTTCGAATGGGCAGAAGACCACCAAGAAGTGGGATAAGTTTTCAGTTCTGTGGGTGTTACTTGAAGGGATTTGCTAAACCTACACATCTCCTCCTCAGGTCACTATTAAGTCAAGGTGACATATATATAATATCTAAATGTGTTGGTGATGTAATTGCAACAAATTACTTCTGTCAGAATGAAAAAAACCCATATTTTTAGCCTAAATATTTCTAAGAATATCAGTGAAAATAATATTTTCCAATTTGTGAGAGATCACTTTGTAACTTTCCATAGAGACTTTAAGGATTGTATGAGGTTTAGTAAAGAAAAAATTTTGTTTTTATATCTATAATTGTTTCACCTTAACAATATCATTTTGAATCTGTATTTCCGTGTTTTCAAGGAGTAGAATTTCTAATGCATATATTGTGAATATTGGGAGTCCTTAAAAAACAACAGAGAAAATAAAAAGTTGACCATCAATGATGGAAAGTGAGAAAAAAACAGATTAATAATAACAATATTAATAACAGCTGACCTCTAAAAAGGTTTCAGTTTGTGCAAGGTATGCGGTAAACAACAATTTTGTTCATTATGTAATTTAATCTTTATTAAAATCTTATAAAAAAGAGGAAAGTCAGAATTAGATTGGAATACAGAGAAGTGAAACGCTATAGAATGATAGTGGGAATGAGAGAATAAAGAAAATTCCAGCCTATTCTTTTTTCCATAACAAATCATTTCTCAAAAGATGACCCTGTGTCTACACTCCCTTTCTTGAGATAACTCAGAATTGCAATTTGGCAATATCAATGGGAAAACTTGAAAACTGCCAGAACCAGCAATTCAAACTCTATAAATTTTATCCTAAAGAAATATTCTGAAATGGGTATAAAATACAAATGCAAGAATGCCCACTGAAGCATTATGTAAGATAATAAAGATTTGGAAACAGTGCAAGCAGTATGAGATCTGTCAAATAAACTATGGTAGACCTATGTGATAATCTATTGTGCAGCACTGTAAATTATATAATAGAAAAAAGCTTCTGAGTATGGGAAGGATATGTTTATAATGTATTTTTAACGTTAAAAAATACATCCCAGTTTGGATAGAAACAAAGATGTATATGTATATTTGGAAAAGGTCCTAGCAAAAAAACACATCAAAATGGTCATGTGTGATACATCCAGCTGTGTCCAGCATCCAGCGCCAAAGCATCAATGGTGCAGGGGGAATGGCAGCAACTCGATGTCTTCACGGACAGAACTCTGGTGTGATTGTGGATGTTGTTTTAGGTGGTATAGCCTGCTCCCCGGCCATAATTAAACTCCAAAATATTCTTTAAAAACTCCATTTTCTGCTTGATCTATCCAGATCTCATTTCTGTGGCTTGCAAGGATCCTGACAAATACAGGTCCTCCTTTAGAGCCTTTACTAAAGTCGTGTGTGAAACACAAAGATTTACTCCAAGCCAGACTTCTGGGAGCATACAGGGAAGAGGTTCAGGTCATCGATTAAAAATGACAAGGACTAAGTTATTCCCATGACTTATGGAATTCTAAAATACAAATTCTGTGCCCTGAGATAAAATTTTGAGCAATGGCAGAGACACTGGAAAATTACTGAGATAAGTTGAAACTTAGGAAAAAATAAGGGGACTGCTAGAGAAGCTGGGTTCCCCAGATCCCACCCAATGCATACATTTGGCTACGTATACTTTGGCTAATAAATGTAACAATTATTCCTACTGAAAGAGTTTCTCAGTGCAATTCAATTTCAAGGCCAGGGTCCAGATTCAAGAAATAAGACTCCACAAGACACAAATCTATACAGACAACAGAACGCAGAACCACCAAGTGTTTCAGAGGGGATACTTGACTCAGACAATGCCCAGGCCCTGAAACCAGCACCCATGTGAAGTGTTAAAGCTATTTCTACCCCAGATTGTCCTAACTCCCCAAAGATGTAATGACTGAGAAGAACAGATAATTAAATAATCCCAGAGAACCAGAACAGTGAGGCAGCCTTTTTTTTTTTAACGTCTCTATTGGAGTGTAATTGTTTTACGATGTTGTGTTAGTTTCTGCTGTATAACAAAGTGAATCAGCTATATGTATACATATATCCCCATATCCCCTCCCTCTTGCGTCTCCCTCCCACCCTCCCTATCCCACCTCTCTAGGTGGTCGTGAAGCACTGAGCTGATCTCCCTGTGCTATGTGGCTGCTTCCCACTAGCTATCTATTTTACATTTGGTAGTGTATATATGTCAATGCTACTCTCTCACTTTGTCCCAGTACAATGTTCATTGCAGCACTATTTACAATAGCCAGGACATGGAAACAACCTAAGTGTCCATCGACAGATGAGTGGATAAAGATATGACACGTACATACAATGGAATATTACTCAGCCATAAAAAGAAACAAAATTGAGTTATTTGTAATGAGGTGGATGGACTTACAGTCTGTCATACAGAGTGAAGTAAGTCAGAAAGAGAAAAACAAATACCATATGTTAACACATATACATGGACTCTAAAGAAAAAATGGTTCTGATGAATCTGGCAGCAGGGGAAGGGTAAACTGAGGCACCCATTTTAAAGAGTCAAATAAAACTTACTTTTAGATTAGGTACCCTACACTATCCCTTCCTCTCTCAATCCATGCATGTGACCTATTAGGGAGTTCTTATGACAAGTAGACTGAGGAAGAAAAGCTCAGACCTGATTACTGACAGGTTGCATGATATAGTGGTACCAGCCAGCCATGGATTGATGTTCTGCTACAGCTCCACTCAAAGGTGACTCAAAGAATATGATCAAAGAATATCCTCTCCCATGGGCAAAATTTGGGGTAATAAATCTGGTTATCTAATTTACCCAGGAAAATAAATGACCTGAGGGACAAACTGATTCATAGGCCATCACTGGCTATTTGGCTAGTTGGCCAGGAATTGGAAGAAGAACACTGGAAGACTGGTGAACATAATCTGGTGAAAAGTTAGATTAATGTGTTGATACCAAGAATAGGCATAAAGCATGAAGGTGTTTGTATCCCAAGTAAAATCCTCAGTGAAAGACGTCCACAGTTGAGAAGGCTCTCAAATCAGATGGGCAAATAATTTATACAATGGATATCAGGCAGCATCCTTCCCCAGATACTTCAGTGCTTATTCAATGGGTCCATGTACAAAGGTACCATCATTCCAGAAACAGAGGTTCACAAGGGTTCAACTTTACCTCCACAGTATAGTATTCAATGTACAACCTCAGTGGCAAATGCTTTACTCCTGACGTTGCATCACTTCAAAGAGATCAGCAACTTCCTGTAGCAGATTGAAGAGAGTGAACCTCTATAATTTTGAAGGGGCATCAATTTGTCCTGACTAGCGTACATACCTATTCCACAAATAGACTTGCTATGATGATCTGCCACACTATCATCCATGAATTTATGAAAATATTTTGTCATTCATCATTGAATCCCACAACACATTGGAGCTCATTTCACAGGAAAAAGTACAGCTTTACGCCCATGAGATTCACTTGTATTGCAGTGTACCCCATTGCCCAAAGGAAACTGACATAATAGAATAGTGAGTGCTTACTGATGATTCACTTGTGAAGTCAACTGGGAGACCACATCCTGGTAGTGTTGAGTGCTTTGAAAAGTGGACCAGTAGAAGGTCTACTTCTCTCGGTCCAGGATATAAGGGTTTGGGAACAAGGGAGTAGAAATAGGAGTTACTATTTTCATTATTACACCAAATATTTATGCTTGCATCATTTTTGCTTCCTGTCCTTAAACTTCACACTCTGCAGATTCAGAAGTCCTAGTTCCCGAAAGAGAAATACTTTCATTAAGGACACAACAATTGTCCCATCGAATTATAAGTTGAAACCACCACTTGGATAGTTTGGATTTCTCCTGCTATTGAATCATCAGGCAAAGAAAAGGGATGTGAATGTTGATCCTGCTTACCAACATGATGTAATCCACTGGGGACCTCACTCCCTTAATAATTCCAAACCCAGTAGTAAAATCCACAGCAGTTACCCAATGGAGCCAGAACCACTAAGTGTTCAGACCCTTTGGGAAAGAAGTCTTGGGCCACCAACCGTATATAGAACCCTGACCAACTGAGGTTCTGGTTGAGGGCAAGAGGTACATAAAAGGGTGGATGGAAGAAGTACCCTCATGATTAGAGACAGAGATTAGGGCTATACTGGCTCTGCATATTTTTGTCATACGCAGTATGTATGCATATGGTATCGTCTCCTCTTCCTCCACTATACATACATGAAGATGTTGGTGATGCTTAAGTCTGCATTTTCATTCATAAGCCACCATACTTTGAGGAACCACACTTAGATCTGATGAAGAAGACATTATATCACCCAGAGACACTCAACTTTAAGAGTGAGCAGTGAATGATGGTGAGACTTCATGAGCCCCTTTTGTGGGGAGGTGTGAGTGTCTTAATTTGTGTTTCGTTTGTATTTTCTTAGGCGGAAGCATGAAGTTGTTGTTATCTGGGAATAAATTACATATGGTTGGGGAGAATGCATACAATGTAGCAAAAAGTGTGGACTGTGACACTCACTTGCAATTTTGCTCACAGATTCATTCCTCACCTTTACTCTCTGCTCTCCAGGAATTGCCGTTTTGCAAACAACATTTCCAGGGCTACTTTTGTCAACTGCCCTCTAGCCAGATAGGGTAAATGGAAAGATGTGATATGAATTTGGGGCTAAAGGAAAGGAGAAATCAAGCCCACCACTCCAACCCTCTCACTGCTTCAAGTAGAATGTCTGGTAGTAGCCTCATCTCTCCATGGTTCTAATTCTAATCAAGATTATAAACAGGCCCTTCCACTGTGATTTCCTTTCCTGACAAGTGGCCTTGATTCCTTGGCTCTTCTGCCTTTGCTCTCCATGCCTAAGAATGGATGTGGTTTGCTGATATACTTAATACTGGGGTTGAGACACCATCCATATTTGGCTTTTCAGCTTTTCTAATAAGTTTGTAATACGTTTTATGTTCCTAAAGCTCAGCTACCAGGCATTGACTTAACCGTGATCACGAGGCTATTTCAGTAGTTCAGGTGAAAGATGATGGTGGTTTAATCTAGGGTACTAGGATGCTAGCAGTAGGGATCAATATATTTGGACAGAGTAGAGGACTTGGTGATAAACAAGTTGCAGGTGTTGAGGAAAGGGAGGAATCAAGGAGGATGCTTGGTTTTCTATTTTGTGCAATTGCATCATAATAGCGTCATTTGCTGTGATGCACTTGGTAGGGGAAGGAACAGTTTGGAAGTAAGAAACATTCCATTCTAGATGGGTTCACTGTGAGATCCCTGTAGGATAGCAAAGTGGGTTTCTTTAATGGCAGATGGTTAATGGAATCTAGAGATTTGTGGGAAGACCTAGCCTCCTGATGTTCATCCTTTCATTCTAAACTCTCTTTTTTACTTGCAATTAACTCCTGGGTGGTTAGATCCCAGCTTTTTTTGTGGTTCTTATCCCACCGGGGGAAAAATGGAATTTCTAGGAATATTTCCATTTAAACAACTATGTTTCCGTAGAGTGAAATAATCTGGCTGACTGTTTCAGTTTACTGAAAAGTATTTTGTCTGATTCTGAGATGACAAAAATAAGTGAAGGTCTAAACAGGGAAACCCTGAGGCAATACTCAGGTGCTTATTTTGATGTTCTGAGAGCAGTGAGAGGCCTAATTACTGAGCAGCCAACTGCCCTTAATAAGGTCTTGAGAAACTGCCCTCAGTCGACATTCTCTTTTTAGAACACAATCAATTTTCTGCCTTAGTCTCAGCTAAATTTCAGATTAAAAATAGGAGGAAAAATAGGAGGTCTTCCTGACCTCAGAAAGAGATTTGTGGAATCTAAAAAAAAATGTATAAGCACTTTGGTACCTGACAGGGGTGTAAAAGAAACATTAGTAATGATTTAGCTTTGTGAATTTAGTCATACTCTTATGTTTCTATTCCAAATAGTTGTAAGTCATTCACATATAAAACATAATCAGAAATCAGGAACTATTAACAAATAAGAATGGGTAAAAAAACAAAAATACCACTCAATATATTTCGGAAAAGGAAATTAGGTGTCAAAACATCTGTCCTAAGTTTCATTCATTTAGCATTAGCTACTTTGTTTTCCTTCAACATTCGTGCAGTTTATGTAATCTTTTTGTGATGGTATCTTCCAAAAAGTTTTGTGGGGGGATTAAGGTGGGAATCCAGTCTTAAAGCAAAGTTTTTCTTTATAATTATGCAATATACCCTGAATTTCCAGTAAATGTGTTGGGACGTGTGTGTGTTTTCTGAATGCATTATTCCCACTGATAGCTGGCCAAGTAGGGGGAAAAAGTGATGAGAAGTAGAGAGGAATGGGGGTGGGGTGGGGAATTCCCCTTTTTAAGCAGTCTTATGAAACTGAAGATTCCCATGTCTTGAAAGGTCAAAGAAAGAATATAATACACTTAGGAAAAAGAGACAGGCTCATCATTAATCTAGTTGTTCTTGGCCCAGTCAGCAGAAGAAATAGAAATGCTGTCATCACTTACGGGCGAGATAAAGGATAAAAAGTGGTAATGTGTTGGTTTACTGCAAAGACCATTCTTTTGGTTTGAGAACATTGCTGGAAATAACCTGAACTGAGAAAAGCTCCCTATGAGGAATACATGTTATGGGAAACTGTTAAAGGCAAAGTTTGGTCACTGACCTTCTCGATGTAGTTTAATCAAGTTGCAAGCACCACACCACAAAAGACAGCTGCTTAAAGAAGGAAGCCTTCAACAAGCCAAGACATTTTACCTTTTCTCTATTACACGAGTCAGGGAGAAGACACGAGTGTGCAATAAATCTCTAGTTCATGTGCTCAGAGGCTGCACTATAATAATGATAGACTATAAATCACACAAAAATGTTACCTTTATTTTAGGAGAGTCAATAGCTAGAAAAAGTGCTCACCAATAGCACAGATGTCTAGTAGACATAAAAACAAATGCTTGGCAGTTGTTTAAAAATGGGAAGTACAAAGATCTGACCTGAAATATATTAGAAAACAGCAGCAGCTTCATCCTTTTGTCAAGGTTCCAGTATTGCATTTCATTATTTTTCTTAAAAATTCCATGTTCCTTTGTTAAAGGTAGGACTGCAGCTTTGAAAAGGTGAAAAACTTTTCTGTCATGTGTTTCTCAAAAAAACCTTGTAAATATTTGGGAATCGTATATACATACACGAGTTTTTATGTAAATGTGTCTTTCTTTGAAAGTTTAAGGATAACTGACTGCTGAGAATTGAAGATGAGGTAAACACGTGGGAGGCTCCTACAAGGACCCATGGGAACTGGAACCAGGATTTCAATATGCCAACTATTAGCTAATTGTGAGGATGACACTGTCTGGCCAGACTCACAATCCACATCACAGCATCTGCCTCAAAAGAGCTGTTATAAGAAGAACATGCTCATTTATTGCAAATGTGACCCAGTGCTCTGAAATCCAGATATGTGCTTTGGAAATGGAGATCCCTCAGATGACTGTGACAATGCTAAGGGTCAAAGAGACTTCTGGCATCACTCCTGGAGAGGTAGGGAATGCAGAATATGTATTTTAACTACCACAGGATTAATAGGCTGTGCTTTACCACTTTTTAATTCTTTTTTATTTAATAGAAGTCTGGAGAAACTGTAAGCTTATGGAAAAATGAGTTATACTTTTTAAAAAATCTTTTTTTCCTTACATGTTTCTTTTTTTTCTTGCACCCCACCTTTTTTAGTCGGGTGTGGAGTGGGAGATACGGTCAGGAAATTGGGCGAGTTGACTTATTTAAACAATTGAAACTCTAGAGAAATCTGAATCTTAACTTCCCAGAGGTTTAAAGTAAAGCTCAGTTTCCTGTGATTCTCCATTTCCTGGGTTTAACAGGGACATGGATCTCAAGAATTACAATATGGTGAGAAAGTCTGTCCTACTAAGATTTTCTCACCCCAGCAGGAAAGTACCATACCAGAAATTTCACAAGAAAATCGGTTCTCATGAGACTCACAGCCAGACTTTTAACCATTTTGATAAGTTCAGAAGAGCTTCAATCAAAAAGCTTTCAAATCCTTGTCCCAAATGACCTCGCAGATCCCTTTGAGAGCCACCCAGCACCACTTCATAGTTCCCATAAACACTTGGACCTTTCCCTGTGAAAGCTGACAAGTTTTCCCGAAAGTCCTTACATACCACCATGCTCAGCTTCATCTTGCCAAATGTGCTATCTCAGTGGAAACTGCTGGAACTTTCCAGACAGATTTGATGCTAAAGGCAAAAAGTACCTCAGTCACCAATGTGCCCACACTGGTTTTCTGAGACTGACAGTACCTAGCAATTTCACATGCTATATATAAAGTCCCATACCTTTTTTCTCTCATAACGCTTTATGAAAGATGTCTCATAACTGCCGTAATTACTGTTGTCAACACCCCTGTTAATATTCTGGAACTGCAAACATCTCACATCAAATCTCCACGTGGAAAAGGGACTGTTCACCTCTACTTTGTAAATTAGGTATATGATTTATCTGTGGGAAACATTTCAAAAATATAGATTCAGAAAGACATCTACCACATGATGGCTTTTCCATATGGCATCTCATAATTATTTTGCTGTGTGTGAACATGATGAAAACAGTTTCATAATTCTCCAAGGGTCAGAGTAAATTATTTCAATTAGACATATTTCAGAGCAAACATTACCTTAGGGTTTATTAATAATATTACCTGAGAAGGAACAGCTGCCTTTTATGCATAAAAAGCTGTCAGCCTCTTACCACTCCTTACTATAGAAACCCTTGTGTGACTTTTAAAAAATGGCAGATTTTCTCATGCTTTACCTAAACACAGAACTTGGCAGCAGGGACCTGGTTATAATCCTCAGCATGGGAGCTAGTGGGTAGATTTTTTTTTTCTCTATAAACTCTTGTATAAACCACACCAGTCTCCTGGTATTTATTCTGGGTAATGCTGGAAATTGTACACAGATCCAACAAGCCATGTAAAGGAGTGCTGTAACTTCCTGAAGCCCTTTCAGGCAAAAGCCTTACTCTGAATGCAATTCCAGAAAGATGGGACATTACAGCAGCTAAAAAGGAAAGGTTTATTCTGCTGTCTCTTCCTCCTTCTCATTGGAGTCTCACATATATGAAATAGGTCAATTGGGGCAACATAATAACAACAATTAATATGACATTAACTGACCTATATTGAAAATTCAATGCTCATTGAAATGTCATCAGAGATAAATCACATAGGTAGGTGTATTCATATTAAGGATTGGAATTTTTCTCTACAGGTTGGTTGCCACTTTATAAGAGTTAGTTGAAGCTACATATTACTGCAGAACATCAATTAAGTTTAGCTTTATTATTACCATTACTAGTCTCTGGGCATGCATATTAAAAGATTTCAAGACGCAAAAGTCTTTGAAGTGTATGGAAAAGAGAAAATCTTCCCGGTGTCCAAGAAATGTATCACCTTATCACAAGTTTTTCTTCCCTCCCTCCCCAAAATAATGATGATTGTGACAAAGAAAATGATGAGGGGATGATGTTGGTAAGGGCTCCTCACCAACATGTTCCGCTTTTGACAAAACCTTCCCAAGTTAAATGCATATTTGTCTCAGCAGAACTAGCAAAGAGTTTATTTTGTAGGCATTTGTTTCTGGTTCGGTGAAAGTTGGTATGGCAGGTGGTAGAATTAGTCAACATCAACTCTTTAAATATTACTCTCTTGGCCCAATTTGTCTTAAAATTCTCAGGGGATCCTAGCTGGGGCTGTAGCTGTGACCTTACAAGCTTTTCTTGAAACAAACTGAATTTAAGCACTATGAATGGAATTAAAAGAGAAACGTAAATGTAACCACAATCTTTCAAATACCTGCAACCAATGTTCCTTTTCACAAACATACATGAAGCCACAGTTAAAATGCTGCCACCCAAGGCGGCAAGGAAAAGCTGAAGGCAAAGAAGATTATTAGGAGATTGACTGTCAGTTGTCTATTTTGCCACTAAACACTTAGCTGTGGGTGAGGCACTGTACTTTAAGAAATAGAAATGAAAGTTGTAATCAGAAAGGTCATTTTTAAAAAACAGGGACATCACAGAATTTTAAAGAACCCTTGTGCTGTGTCTTTCATATTCCTGATAGAAGAGCAACATATCTCTTTTGCTTTGTTGTAACCATTCCAAGGGGAAAAAAAAACACAAAACTCTGCCACAAGCATTGCTTCCCTGTCACTCTGCAATCTGACGCTTTCCAGTTCTCATCTTTCCTAATTTGGCATTCTGGCATGTCACACTCTTATTTTGTACTTATTTTAACCCCAACTAAATGATGAAGGACTAAGAACCAAAAGCAGAGCCATAATTGGGTAAGATGAGATTAAAAACTTCCATCATGTCATGCATGAGCCACTGGCAACAGGTCAATGCTACTTATGACACCATTTTGTTTCTTGAAATAGAGGGCGCTGTCTCAGTAAATGGTACCATCATCCACGTAGTGGGTGATGAACCCTGAGAGTCCCTGTTGACTGCTCTCCTGCTCTCACATCCAACACCCAAATCATTAGTAAATCCAACAGCTTTTCATCATCTCCAGGGCTATCACCATAAGCCAAGCCATTATGACCATTTCTCTATACTACCGCAATAGCCTCCCCAATACTCCTCATACTATTTGTTTCTACAGTCACTCCCTACTGTTTCACGGCCACACAGTAGTCAGGGATCCTTTTAAAAGATAAATCAGATTATATGATGTCCCTGCCCTCAGTCTTCCAATGCCTTTCCAATACGCTTAGAATAAAGTTCAAAATCCCTATCATGCCTTCCAAGTCCACACAAGAGCCAGCCTCTGGCAACCACTCTGACTTAATTTGCTAACTACTTCAGCTTATTCATTTTACTCCAATAGCGCTTGCCTTGATGATTCTTTTATACTCCAAAGCCCGTCCCATCTCAAAGCTTTTACACTCTGCTTGGAATACTTGTGTCCCAGCTACTTGCATGGCCCACTCTCACTTCATTCACCTCTCCATTAGAAATTAACTTCCCAGAGTACAACCTTTACAATTCTAGAGCAGCCTTTGATGGCATTATCTTTTTACCCTACTCAATCTTTGTTTTTATAATTTACTTGACATTATAATATAAACTTATGGATTATACTATTTACTTAATTGCTTTCTTACTGTTATCTCCTCCACCAGAAATATAAGCTCCATGTGGTCAGAGACTTTGTGTGTTTGCTTACCACTGTACCCCGGCACCTAAAACATTGCCTAGCACACAGCAGATACTAAATAAACACTAATGATCTAAATGAGTATTTTTTATTCAATTTGAAGTTTTGTAATACATGAAAATAAGATAAGGGGCAGGATATGTCATATAGTTTCATTATCCATTTTACATATTAAAGGAAGTAAATATATATTAATAAATGGTTAGCAAAACTTGCTAATTAGCATGAAGACAGTTACACCTTGATTACTACACCTTTCTTGGTTCATATCTACTCCCAATACTACATATGCATTGGCTGTTTTGGGGTTTATCTTTGACTTGTGGCTCAATCAAAGCATCTTGTGTACTTTTCATGTTTAACTCTAAGATCATGGTTTCAAGTTCTACTTTATACCAATTGAAAAGGGTGAACTACATAATCCTCAAGATCCCCTCCAATTACATAATTCTGAACATGTAAGAGATATGACAGAAATCTTTTAGAAAAAGATGGGAACTTAATGGTAACTCTCAATTATTTAATATCCCCATATGTTTTAGTTCATTATCTATCCTATACATAGTTTTAACATACAATTAACATCACTTGACAGACTAGCTATTCACTTCCCAAGTTTGGCGTTCTTATTGAATATCCCTGGCAAGTCTTACAATCAGAAGAACGAGAGGCCAATCAGATTATAAAACCACAGCACTGATATTTAATATGTAATTCACAGTTCATCCCAAGTAAGTTCTTTTTGTTTGTACTTTGATTGCCTAATCTAAAAAACAAGGTTGAGGCACAGAACATTTATTAGAAATCCTCTTAATAAATATGGTCATATTCACAGGTTAGTCTCTCTGGAAGCAGGCACTGAGAGGGAATTTGATGAGCAGAATATGACAGAAGAGGCAACGTTGGGCAGAGGAAGTTGCACAGCCATGGAAGTCCAAAAGCCTTTGGCCAAAAGCTCAGGGGAGCTCTGGGGTATATACAGCCCTTCAGAGTTGTCCTGTCTTGCGCGAAAATGTCTGGATATTTATATCTGCCTCAATCAGTCATTGGATGGGGAAGGAGATGGGGTGGGGAGGAAGAAGAGCCTGTCTTGGAGAAAGCCCACAGAAACTTTGGCAGACCTTAAAAGAACTGACAGATGGAGAGTGTCTGCTGGCAGTTGGGGCAATAAGTCCCTTCTTGTAGGGGGATCTGACACATTTCCATTTTTTCCAGTCATAGAACCATCTAGCAAATCCTCTTATACCTTTTATATTAACAGCAAAGAATAAGATACATCCTATCTGGGCACTTTCCCAAAGACCTCCAACGTGTATGTGTATTATTGTGCATTCTAGTTTTAACCTGTAATGGACAATGGTAATAACCTTTATGATCTAGATTGAAATTTATGCATATCTGCAAGTGCCCATGGACTTGTGGGGATAAGAAAGAGAGCGTGAAGTATGCCAAAGGTCATCTGTAGGCTAATATCCATAGCAGACAAGAGCAATTATCAGTTTCATAAATTACACTTTGGCTAGACTTCTCCTTCCTAGACTTATCAAGGACATTGTGTTAAGTCACGGGCCTATGTAATTGTCTGTGTTTGAACTCTACAAACCTCACATCTCACACCGTTGTAAAGATTTCATCAACACATTCATAGATGTAACTATAAAAAAGCACAGGTTTAACTAAATATAATTCTTGAATTTTCTAAGTGTTCTTTGCTGTCAATATCGTTTGTCCTGGGTTAATCATAGAATATCCATGATTTTTATTCCTCCCTCTCTCCCCTCCCCACTTAAATACTTTAAAACTCATGCTGGCTTTTTTTTTCTTGTTTTTTGAAATACTCAACCAATTGGCTTAGTTCCCCCCCCCCTTTTCTTTTCTGCTGTGTCACCTTTTAATACAGGTTTTCATCACCTCTGCAAAAGGGATTTTTTTTTCCTCCCCAGTGGAAAAGATGGATTGGTAAGAGGTCCCACAGCCTATAAACTATTTCCTTTTAATTCGGGCCCTAGTCGTTTGGCCTGGCTCGCGTTCAGGTAGTATTATAACTTGTCTGAACCCCTTCTAAAGAGCCTCCTGCTTGTGTATTTATGCCTGAGCACTTGGGTGAGCTTTGAAATAGCTTCTCTAAAGAGTGATGGGATCTGCGTGCTCACCTCCAGTCCATGTTGTAATGAAGCATGCCCCTTACTTTAAACTCCAGAGGTTCTGACCTCACCAGGTGAGGCTTTTCCTGGAAATGGCCCCCTGAGGCTATTCCCAACTGCACTTTATGTGTAGGACACCAATAACAATGCTCACTCTTAAGGGGTTTTTTTTCCCCCTTAACATTGTCAGCCACTTTTATGTTTCACCTTAAAGTCCCACACAGGAAGTATTAGAAAGAGATTTCTAAAACTCCTAATGCTAAACCTGTTGAAGCTTTCCTTTAGCATTCAAAGTAGTCAGGTCTTTGTGCAAATTGCAAATTTTGCAATAGTGTGTTCACTTTAAGTAGGATGGTATAATATGCAAAAGAACGAAGAAATCTTTTTGTTATTAATGTCATTGCCAAGAATAGGAACTGATGTTATTTGACCTTTGATCTTTATTTTCTCTCCCTCCCTCCACCGCTTAATTCAATTATGTACCGCTCCTTTACATAATACAAGTACCACTCCTCCTCAGTTCCTTAATTGCAGACTATTCAGGGGTATTAGCTGTCCTGAGATTGAACCAGTATATTTTGGCATTTTTTTAATTCTAACTTCTAACAGGTACTGCATGTTCCAGACAATTTGCTTTATAAGGTCCCCAAATATGTGACTATATAGATAATAGCTCATTCAGTAATCAGTAGATTATGAAGTGGTTAAAATGTAGATGAAAATTAATAGATAGATTGAGACAAGAGGCTACTTAGATTCCTTTGATCAGACGATACAGCAACTTACATCTAACCTAACTGTCTGCTACTCCCTTGCGCCCAATTAACTATGCAATTGCAAATTTTGTGAAAACATTTCAAACTATATTTATATTGCAGGACTTGTCATATACAGTTTTTAAGTAATTGTGGTCAAGGATTGAATTTAAAAAGGAAAATTAAAACTTCTTTCATCTTTATACCTCACCTTCTTACCTAACACTTGGACTAGCATCCATTATTATGCTCTTTTTTGTGGGAATAAAAAAGTAGGGAATGGTATGTATTGGTAATTGTTAGTAAAAGGAGACAGCTAGCACATCATGATATATTTTTAAGCATGTTCCTGTGCTCAGCCTAGTATAGAGCAAACTAAACTCAAGAAGATTCCTGTCCTCTAGAAGCCTACCACCTGTGTCTGGAAAAAGAAGACATGAACAAATGAAAAGGTATTAAGCAATCATTTGTATAAGTAGTTAGATGTTAAAAAAAAAAAAGATAGTTGGGTGAAGTAGTGTTAAGGGGAAAAGGAACCTGTGGAATTAATTGCAATCTCTCTTTTAAGGTTTTGTAGCAAAGGGATTTTAATTGTGATGATGAAGTATGAGTTTAATGAACCAAAGCTGGGAAGGTCTCTCAGACATGAAGTCTTGTCTGAGAAGACCAGAGGATGAGCTGCTCCAGATGCCTCTTCCTTCTAACACAGGGAGCCAACTCCATGTTATCGCTCCTGATAGCAACATTTGATTTTTCTTTCTTGGTTCAAAACATTTCCATAAATTGCAATTACTTCCCACAGTGTCGAATACATTTTTCTTGACAAAGGTGATTATTAGGTATTAAAGTCTAATCCCATAAGAAATTTGTGAATTGTTAAGCCTATTTCTTAACTAGTCAAGAGCAAATCCTTCCTTCTCATATGTTTTCATGCTAATGTTGCATGTTATCACCTGCATGTCAGGAGAAAATTTTTCAGGCAAAAAAATTCCAGAAAAGAACAAGTGCAGCTACCTTGCTCTAAAGAGATCATTATGGACTTTGATCTTTCCAGTTCTCATCAAAAGACTTTTACTTTTACCCAGAAAACTTGTCCATAAGTTCAACTGCATGGATGAAAATATTACTGTAAAACCAAAATGTATTTGAAGGAAAAAGTAATCAGATTACAAAAGGCCATTTATACAGAAAATCTGCACTTTACAATAATAAAGTTGTAAAAATGTCACAAATCTTTATATGCTAAGTAAATAGCATTAAAGAACATTATGTAAAAAATAGAAACAGAACTTCTGTGGATGACTTTAATATTGTTCTGTCTCTGATACCTACAGTAGATCAAGAAAAAAATACAAACCTTTCAAAAAAATAAGTAATATGATTAAATTAATAATATATTTTAACTATACAATCTACAAAAATGTGGAATATATACTATTCATGAAACATGTAGAAAAATGTTATCTATAGTTTCACAAATAATTCAATATATTCCACAAAGCAGAAATTATGTAGGGCACATTCTCTGACCACCATGAAATAATATAAGAAATAATAATAAAATGCTAAAGAAACAAACAAAACAAGCAAAAATTCTAACTATAAGAAATTTGCAATAGTTTTGCTAAATAATTTCATTTGGACCAAGAGGAAATAAAAATTAACAGATTGTTTACAAAATACTGAAATTAGTACATTACATTTTAACTCTTATGAGATGCAGCCAAGGTGGTATTCAGAGACAAAGTCACAGCCTTGGAAAATTTTTATAATTACATAAGAAAAAAAAGTAAAAATAAACCAAGCATTCAATTCAAGAAATTAAGGAAACATTCTTAAGAGAAATAGGAGAAAGATAGTAGTGAACATAAAAGCAGAAATTAATTTATTATTAAAGAGAAAGATAATAGAAATATTAAATACAAGAAGTATAAAAAAACAGAAAAACTTCTGCAAATAAAATTGAGAGGGAAATGATCACCATGATTATTATAACTATAAATAGGTATAATGTATTGTATGCCTTCTCTGTAGCAGATGCTATCCTTAAAGCTTTGTATATTAATTCAGTTAATCCTTAAAGCAAAACTGAAGTGTTTCTTTTTTTTTTTCAAATGTGGTCACTGAATTGGGGGATTAATTTACTTTTATCACAAAGCTCCTTATGTATCAAAGACAGAATTTTAATGCAGCACTTCACCGCCTTAACTTCAAAATCTGTTCTCCTACCAACTATACTATTTCTAACAAAATTCTTTTATAAAATGGTTATAAAAGATACGAATGAATAACTCTTAGTTTGATAACTTGAATGAACTGGGAAGTTTTCTGTTAAATATACATTTTTCAACTTTACTAACTTTAAATAGGCAACCCATACATGCAACTAACTTTTTTTTTTTTTTTTTGCGGTACATGGGCCTCTCACTGTTGTGGCCTCTCCCGTTGCGGAGCACAGGCTCCAGACACGCAGGCTCAGTGGCCATGGCTCATGGGCCCAGCCGCTCCGCGGCATGTGGGATCTTCCCAGACCGGGGCACGAACCGGTGTCCCCTGCATCGGCAGGTGGACTCTCAACCACTGCACCACCAGGGAAGCCCTAACAACTAACTATTGAATGAATTGGAAATGTTACCAGAAAAATTTTCACACATGGTTCTAAGCCAACATGATATTTTATTTTACCTAATGAACTTTTGTTTTAAAATTAAATAAAGAACAAAATTACAAACCAGTAAATTGTATTATTTATTCTAGAGACTAGAAAGGATAAAAGGTAGTCTTTTAATTAAAAAATAATAAATACCTGATATCAAAATCTGATAAGGTTAGTAAGAAATAGGGAAATTGTATATTTATCTCAGATATATAGATGTGAAAATACAAATACCAGCAATCCAATTGACCATTATAAGGGCATTTGATTGGATAAAATACAATCCCATTACTTATTACCTGTGATATAAAATAGCTCTTAAATCATTAATCAGCCTTACCATATTTTAAATTATAGAGATATTCCCACTAAATACAGGAACAAAGGAAGACTTCCCACCACCATTGTTATTGCATAATAATGTTGGGAAGGCTCTGGTTAGTTGAACAGCCAGTGAAATAGTTTATAAGAAGTAAAGAGAACACATTTGGAAAGGAGGAGACAAATGACTAGTCCATACAGGAAACAAAACATACAATTTAAAAAGTTAAAATTAGTGAATATTGTTAAGATGATCAAATACAACAGAACAATGATAAAGTCTTTAGCTTTTTAAATAGTAGAAATAGTCAATTTATTGGAACAGAGTTCTATTTGCATCTAAGTATCCCTAAGAGCAGAAAACAGTGACTAGATTCCTGAAAGTGAAAGCCTTTTCAACAATCTGAAATTTTTGGTGTCATTTCTATCATTCATAAACAAAAGTATTATTGTATTACAACTAGGGCACCAGGGTCTGTCCAGATGCAGAGAAAAGAGCACTGAGAAAAACCCACAAGTTTCCATTCTTATAAAGTTTATCATTTATTGGGGCAAGTGAAGCAAGGGATGATAAAACATGAAAAATAAATACACAAGGAAACATCTGAGAGTGAAAAGTGCTATAAGGGATGAAACAGACTGATAGTCTAGAGACTCATGGACTACTTTGGGTTGGAAGTTTAGAGAAGGCCTTCCTCAGCAGGTGACATTTAAGCTGAGACCTGAATGATGCAGGCCAGATACATAAAGATCAGGTTGAAAAGTATTTCAGAAAGAATCTCCTATTTTAATTTAAAACTTAATTTAACCTTTATGCTGGATTTTATAATATGTGCATGCTTCTTTTAATGTAAATGTAATGTGGGAATTCCCCGCCCGTGCCCCAGTATTAATGTCATATGTATTGAAAAGTCCTTTGAACTTAGCCTTCTGACTTTAGCTGCTTTGACTTCAGTCCATTTTGATACTTCTTATGAACTGTTAGATATTGTCTTCTTCCTTAAACTATCTCATCCTCCTTTTTTTCCATCTCATCTCTGATTCTCACTGCCATGTGAACTCATTATTGAAATGAAGGATGGGGTGTCTCATTTGAGATATTACTTGTTAATAAAAATTGTGGTATCCAAATGGCCTCAATAAATAATGTCCACACAAATTAAGGAAATATCAAATTGGCTACTTCACAATGTTCTATTTTACCCCTTATCAGACTGGCATTCACCTCTAATGGTGACTATTTAAATATATATATATATATAACCAACAATTCAATTCTAATTCTAGTAGAAACATGGCAAGGAATATAACCAACAATTCAATTCTAATTCTAGTAGAAACATGGCAAGAGGTTAGATCTGAGAACGCTCCTCTCTTGAAAACTATACAAGAAAGAAAACAACAACGAAAAAATTCATGAATTCCATTCCAGGGAAATTTGAAGACAAGTTTCAAATTGTGTAAGTGCTAATTAGGCAGCTGAGACTGACAAAGCCTTTCAGTAATCCTTGCAGAAAGAGGCAACAGGAGTGATAGTGAAAAAATGAAAAATGAGGGGGTGGGATAGTTAGTGGTGGCAGATTTCAGAAAGTGTCAGATAAAAATACCTTCTATATAGGGACTATATCTATTGATGACAGTGGCCATGAACACACTAAAGAAGCACAGGAATGACTCCAGAAGCACAGGAATGAGGGAATGGGTTAGATTCTGAGAGGCAGAGAAGACACAGGCCACAGGAAGGGTACATATTAAGAAAGCTTTTATCCATAGATAATAATATTTCTAAGTCTTAAGGGTGTTGTCCCGCCACAATCTCACAGGGAGCTTAAGATAAAGAAGGACTAGTCTCAAAGAGATTCGTACACATGCCTTTTGCCTAATGGAGTAGATTATTAATTGATAAATAAAAATCAAAAAAGTTTATGTAATTATATTAGGCTGAACCAAAATGCACAGAAACTGTACAAAATAAAAAGAGATCTTTGAGCTTCAAAACTTCTACAGATACAAAACATGTTGAGAAAACTACGTAGATGCAAATATTGGCAAATTCTAATGGAAAAGGAAGGATGATTCAGAGGGAAAAAACAGGAACTCAGAGACTGTAGCCAAGACTCTCAAAGAATCATTTTTAGGGAGCTGAATTAGACCATGAACACTGCTGAATTTCAGAACTGCTGTGAGCCACTGACTTCTAAGTGCTTCCTGTTCTCCATTTTCAATCAGAGTATCTACTGATTCTATCTTTATCCCGTCATTGCATGTTGGGGTGGGGGTGGGAGTGGGGGTGGGAGTAGAGAGCACATAGACCTAATTTAGATGACGAAATCCTAGACTGCATGACGATACAATAAGAGGGTAAGACATTTGCAGATCTTGGGAGGAGATGAAAGTATTTCATATGTTGTAGAAAGTAAATAATTTGTAGCCAGAGGCTGGATGGTGTAGATTAAAGATAGCCACAAATAATTGTCTACTCTTCTCATTGAGAGTTTAATTCCCTTCCCCTTAAATCAGGGCTGAATCTAGTGACTTGCTTACTCAATAGAAGACAGCTGAAGTATCATTCAACTACTTCTGAAGTTGAAGCTCGGTTATAAGAAGCCTTTCAGCTTCTACCTAGGCCTCATGTAATACTTACATTTGTGCCATGAGCTGCCATGTAAGTTTGACTACCTTGATGGAGATACCACTTAAGGCCCTAAGACTACATGGGAAGGGAGAGGGTCCCAATGGAGCCCAACCTTCTGGCTACTTCTACCAAGCCATCAACATGTAAGTTAAACCATTTTAAAACCTTCAGATCAGCCAAGCTATCAGCTGAATACCAACAAGTGATTCCAGCTGATGAAATATGGAGTAGAAGAATCGCCAGCTGAGCCCTGCCTGAATCCACAAAATTATGAGATATAATAAAATGTTGTTTTATGACACTAAGTTCTAGGATGGTTTGTTAGGCAGCAATAGATAAGAGAACATTCATAGTAGAAAAATGCTACGCTATCTGGGAAAATAGGGGAATAAGGGTCTTATAATGAGGTATGATTATAATGCTAACCACTGGAACACAAATACAAACCTTAGGAAACATCAAAGCCTCAGTAAGGAAAAAGCAAAGAAAACAGACTATGGAATTTCACAATGGGAATATGTTTCTAGACAACAATTTGTCAATATGCATCACAAATCTTAAAATTTACTATGTTTTAATATGTTTACACAGAAAAAAATATCTTCCAAAATAAATCATGAGAAATGTTCATAAAATTATATATAAAGGTGGCTTATTTATAATAGTAGAACTTTGGAGTCATCATTACTACTTCAGTGTGATATGATTTAATAACTTGGGGTCCAGTATATAAGAAAATAATATGCAACCACTGAAAAACATGTTCTTAAGAATATTTAATAGCATAAATCCATTCAAGATAAAATGCTAAGTGCAAAAGAGCAGGAAACAGAACTGTAGTATATGATGCCATTTTATAGGAAAACAAAAAATTTAATATGTAGTTTTGTGAAAAATTGAAAAAAAACAAATGCAATAATGTTCACCTTTGGGGTTGTAGGAAGAAAATTTTATTATATTTTGGGGATACCTTCTTGTATTTTCATTTATGTTAAAATTATAAAAAGTATTTGAATCATTAAATAAGTACATTGTCAATCAAACTAAGGATCTGCCGTCTTCCACAGGGTGAAGCTCACCACTCTCTCTTCTACAATTATGGGGTGGATTCCAGAAGAGGTAATGGTTGAACCAGCACAACCAAAATTCACAATTTACACCCTACGGAGACATATCTGGATCAAAATTCCTAAGCATAATTTATTCTCTAGGTTTCCTGGAATAGCTATTGTTCCTGAGGTGTCCACAGATGTCTGGTTAAAGGGGGAATTGTCTAGCTACCTAATCATTCTACATGTATTTTTGTTTCCTCAAAATCTAAAGGCAAAACCTTACTCCTGGGGCCATCCAGGTAACATTTCCTGCTAGACGTTGAACTTTGAACATATATCACTCAATTATACACAACATGGAAATATCGTATCTCTGACAAGCTGTGTAGTGTATCTTCAATTGATGGTCTCTAATAAAGCCTGGATAGTTTGAATTATAATTACCAGGACCCTTAAACATTGAAGAAAACAAAAGAGAAAGCTTCCTAAGACACCACTCTCTCTTGGCTTTCTACTATTGTTGATCCAGGTCCTTTTTTTGTACATTAGGTAAGTTTGCAAGCTGCATTAATTGTTTTAGGACGTTAGGTTGCTCTTCTTTTTTTTTTTTTTTTTCCATTCCACTGTCTCCTGGGATCATGAAAGAGTTAAATCTCCGCCAAAATCACCATCTAAGAGCAATGTGGACAGCAGGAGCATCTGCTCGTTATTAGATTATGTGGGCACTAGTCTGGGTAGAACTCTGAACAGACTAATAGCAGTGGAAGCACAGTTGTGGAAAAGCAACCCACAACTTGAACTGCCAGGACACAAAATTACCATTTGGTCTTGGCACAGAGATTGCCTCCAATTTTTTTTATGCTGCTCTTTTTACTTCAAACAAAAAACATTCAAACTCATTAGTTTATGTTACTTTCAATCAAAGACTTGAAAATATGAAAAGATAAATTTTTAAATGTCTACATATTCTGTCTTCTGACTAGTTTTCTCATACCCTACTTTCCCACCCAAAAAGGAAGAAGAAAGTGCCTGGTATTTAACTGGGCCTGAAATCAGAGGAGCCCGAGTACCACAAGAAAGGCTGTTCTTTTGATATTTTTGGCGAATGCCAGGGGTGGATGTTCTAGAAATCTGGCCAAATTTTCAACCCAATTTTGCAGACTAACTTGTGAGGTTCTGAGCATTTGAAAAGAAACAGATAAGCAACTCAGCAACAGATTTTATTTAAACAAAACCCAGACATTAAAGGTCTTTGGGTTCAACAAAGGTGAAATTTTTGCAACTCACACAGTCCTGTTGCCTGACTCCACTGACTAGTCAGAGGTGAACTTGAAAGCAGGGCAGATTCCCCACACTAGGGGACAGACACACCACAGAGCCAGAACAGGATTTCCTCGTGGCTTGATGGGTCTAGTAAACGATTCTCTGGTCACATCTAGGCTCCACTCTAGATATTTGACAATCTTGCTCTATGCTTGCTGTGTTTGGAAACACAACCATGAACAACATGACTTAACTTCTAACTGTAACTTTTCTTTTTATTAAACAAATATTTTCTTATTGCATACCACTCCAAGAAACAAAGTAAATGGGAAGTGTATAGGAATGTGTAGAGAAAATATTTTATAGCTCTTTTCTAAATAAAGCAGAAATTCACTGATTAAAAATAATCGCAAAACATTTTACAAGTTATGTATTTGGCCCAAATTGAGGAAAAGAGTAAGGTAGTCTTCTCCGATATAAAAAGTGAACCACCATGTTTGAAAGTGAGCAACTGCCCCCTTTCAATTGAGTTGAGGATGACTTTTCAGAGCCCTACCCCGACCATCTCCCTATCAACTTTGTTAGGCCATACCTAACTTCTCATAGAGAAATTATTCAACATTTTTTTTAATTGCTACCATGTGCTATGAAGATTTCTTGCAAAATGTAATATTTTGAAAGGGAGGCTATTATGCTATTAGCTGTTCAACACATGATTTGATTTTCAGATTAGCTAGTTGAACACTGAGGGAATAGATCACAGAATAGATGAGTTTTTTATTTAAAGGAAATAAATGCCTCAGATGTTTTTCCAACCAAGGTAGATTATTAGCTATAATAAGTGGAGGCATTGCCAAGAACGTCAAACTTTAGCTTGTCCCTGCATCCATAGATTGATTTAGGAGTGTAAAAGTCTTTGTGGTGAACACAGAATAGAGAAGAAAAAAAGTGGGAGATCCAAATATGGAGATTCAGATAATGAGTGGATATATTTGCAGGAGACCTAGATAGCCCAGGACGAGGTGAAAGTTAATGAGGGTGAAACAGTGAGTGAACTAGGAGCCAGGAATTGTCAAATATTGGCTCATACTTGTCCTCTTATATCGTTGAATTATTTACCAAAGTATTACTAATCCAGAAAGATGGAGGTAAAGTAGGGAATATGGAATTAGAAGCCCCATTGATACCTGTTACATGATACATGTTATGTGCTTCATCCTTTATTGCGTTCTGTTCAGTGAAACTAACACAGTTAAAAGACCTTGGGGTTATTGTTACTGTTATTGTTCAAAATATCAATTATCATTTAACATAACTATCTTTCTTCTTTAAAACCATAATATTCCCTTGCTTTCTTTGACACCACTCTCCCTCGGTTTTCCTTTAATATCTCTCAATGCTCCTTCTCAATTGTTTCTTTTATTTATTATGCCTCTACCTGTAGTAGTGACCAAGGACCAATCCTTGGATCTCCTCTCTTTGCTAGGTGACTTCATTTAGTTTCATAACTTTATATGACACCTATATGTTGACAACTCACAAACCTATCTGCATTCGTAATCTCTCCCTTAAATTCCACCGGTACGTGTACAATTGTCTGTCAGTCATCTCCACTTGAATAACTAAGCCTCCGGAAACCTAACTCCTTAAAGAACCCACTCCAGACCACCCTCTGAGACCTGAACCTCTGCAGCCTTCTCCTCAGCCCATGTCAGCTTCATTCTTTCATTCTTCTAATTGTTCAGGTCTTAAAACTGGGAGGAAACTCCCAGTATCCCTGCGTCTCTCCCACACGTCTCACAACATCCAGTTTGTCAATAAATCCTATGGGCTCTACCTTCAAAATCTACTCAAAAAAGTCCACTTCTCACTACCTCCATTGCTATACTACACTCTCAAAAAACCACGAGCGGGAAGGGTAAGCTGTGACAAAGTGAGAGAGAGGCATGGACATATATACACTACCAAACGTAAGGTAGATAGCTAGTGGGAAGCAGCCGCATAGCACAGGGAGATCAGCTCGGTGCTTTGTGACAGCCTGGAGGGGTGGGATAGGGAGGGTGGGAGGGAGGGAGTCGCAAGAGATATGGGAACATATGTATATGTATAACTGATTCACTTTGTTATGAAGCAGAAACTAACACACCATTGTAAAGCAATTATACTCCAATAAAGATGTAAAAAAAAAAAAAAATTTGTAATTGACCCCTAACTGGTTTCCTGTTTTTCAGTCCCCACTTAGCAGGCGTATCCTTTTAAAATTCAATGTAGACTATAGCATTTCCTGACCTAAATATTCCGGTGACTTTTCATCTCATTTGGAGTAAATACCAAAGTTCTTATGCTATCCTATAAAACCCTGCAGGATCTGGGTCCCCATCCAACTCTCTGAGCCCATCCCCTTGCAACCTGCTACTCCATCTCTCACTCCCCACCATCTACACTAGCCTTCCAGGAACACATCTAGCCTGGGGCCTTGTCACTCACATGCTTTTCTCTCATGGATACTCCTCCTCCAAATATCTTCATGGTTCATTCCCTTCCTTCTTTAGGTCTCTGCTCTTTAATCATATCATCAGAGGGCTTCCTTGACTACTCAATGTAAAAATAGAATCCCTCTCTCTCTTCTAATTCAAACAGGGTTACCAGATTTGCCGGGGGGACTGGAGACGGGTGGCACTCAGCTATATTTTAACTTCAAATGAACAACAAATAATTCAAATTTTAGTATAAGTATGCCACAAATATTACAGAGGACAATGCTTATACTAAAAAATCATTCCCAAATATTGCATGGGACATACTTAGACTAAAAAATTATTTGTTGTTTATCTGCAGTTCAAGTTTTACTGAGTGTCTTGTACTTTATCTGGCAAGTCTAAACCCACCTTAATACTCCCTCTTCTCCTTCTATTTTAGTTTTCTCCATAGTATATATTGCCATGTGATCTGTCAGATATTTCTTTGTTTCTTGTCTGTTTCCTGAACTAGACCAAGAGGAGGAACTTTGCTTTATTCACTATTTTATCTTAACACCAAGAACAATGCCAGCATGCAAAGGTCTGTCGAATGAATGAATGAACAAATGAATGTTGATAAGCTGCTGTGTAGAGCTTGGGGATGTGGTCTACTTGCTTCTTGGATCACCTCCTGTGGTTTTTCTCCTTTATCCCTCCCCTGCCTCTACTGGTGTCTGGCTAGAAAAGGGCCAGGATCTGAAGTCCTGATGTGGCAGTTATGGGCGTCCAGGAAAATTCTCTAAAGCCTCCCCATTGTGCAGGCTCCTGTACCAAGCCCCAGCCAGCCAGTTTCGGTTTCTCATGCTTGCCTGGTGCATTACACAGGAACCACGGAGGTGGAGTAGTTTGGGGATTCTTAGTGGGCTATGTTTTCAGAAGGAAAATCCCTGTTGGATAGCAAATGTCATTCTGAATTCTTTAGATGTCAGGGCAGAGCTCACAGAAAGTCATTGTTTATGTCTGAAACAAATCTTTATGATGTGATTGAAAATGTTCTCAGTTACTCTAACTTACTTTTATTAAAAAAGTTTAATGTGTTTTTATTTCTTCCAGGCAGTAGATAAAAAGGTGTCACACAAATATTGATTTAAAATCCTAGCAAGTTTGCCCTCTTTTCCCAATCTTTTTTTTTTTTTTTTTTTTTGCTCTTTGAGAACAAATATATGCTTTCATGGACTTCTGTGTGTGTGTGTGTGTGTGTATGCTAGGATTACTTTATGTCAGGGAATGAATCACTATTATTTTTAGGAAAAAACATATTATTTTCCAGTTCTACATTAACAAATGAAATTCAGCAATGCAATGTATTGTCTAATTTATTGAAATTAATGTTGTAACAGCACATTTTATGAAAGTGTGCATGAACTCAACTATATCCCTAAGTATATTTGCCCAGAAGAATTTATAACACGTGAAAATTTAACTAGAAATAAGATTAAAATGATAATATACTTGATTTAATAATATCAGGTCCATTTTACAGGTAAGAAAACCTAAGAATTTGTAGAAAAGATTTTAAAATTCTACTAAAATCAACAAAAATGCTATAATTTTTGGGCTTCCCTGGTGGTGCAGTGGTTGAGAGTCTGTCTGCCGATGCAAGGGACACGGTTCGTGCCCCGGTCCAGGAAGATCCCACATGCCACGGAGCGGCTGGGCCCGTGAGCCATGGCCGCTGAGCCTGCGCATCCAGAGCCTGTGCTCTGCAACGGGAGAGGCCACAGCAGTGAGAGGCCCGCGTATCGCAAAAAAAAAAAAAAAAAAAAAAGCTATAATTTTTAAATTATAAATTCCAAGTTTCTCAAATCCCAAAGAATTAGCACTTTAAAGTTAATGATTACAATTTAAATTATAATAACTTTTTGTGATAAATAATCCACCAATGATAATGTCCTAGATTAAGCACTGAAGTAAAAACTCTAGTATTTTTTTATGGCCTTACAGCCAGCCATATACATTTTTCCATATATTTCTACCATATCTCTGCTCTCCGATATGTTTTGTTTGAAAGTTTCAAACATAGTCCTTGCCCTTCCTCATGTCTCGCTTTCATTCTTCACTAAAAACTAGGCTTCCATAATCTCCAGGCATGTTTCTCACTTTGAACTTACTAGAGCATGTTATACTCACAATAAAAAAAAAAAAAAAATAGTGAAAATTTACTATTGTATACCAAGTACTTTTCTTTGCAGTTTACAAATAGTAACTCATTTAATCCTAACACAAATTTCTGAGTAGGTCCTTATCTCTATCTCTCAGAAAAGAAGACTGAGGCTTAGAGACAGAATAACCTAGGATCCAGCCAGCGAGTAGAGTTCCAGAACCCTGGCTCTCACCTGCCAGGGTGCCTTCCCTTGACCTCTGAGCATGCATATCCCCTGCCTGACTGTAAGATCCTTAAGTTCAGGAGCTCTTTATTAATAAGCCTTGTATCTCCAATGCCAGACATAGCTCCTTGAATCATAGTAGGAATTACATACTTGTTGCTAAATTAAATGAAAGGAAGGAAAGAAGGGAGAAAAGGAGGGAAGGAGGGAGGGAGAAAGGGAAGGCAAATTAGAGAAACACATCTTTTTTTTTTTAAAGCAGCTCACTTGGTATTTTAAACTGTCTGCATCTTCTGAGCTGTCACCCATTTATTCTACCAAAGACAATGAAGCAAACAAACAAATAACAAATCTTCACCCAACCAAAACAAACAAAGAGATGAACTTTTTTAAACATAACTAATTTCTTCCAGGACTGAACACAAGACAAATCTAGAGTGTGAAGTACTATTCATTCAGTCGATCACTTGTGTAAATGTTTATTAAATAAATACTGAGTGAGCCAATTCCCAGGATGCTTGCCCTGTTTTATTTTTTTTCAGGGAAATACATCATCTCCTAACATACATAATTTACTTATTAATTATATTAATTGCTAATTACCTGTCTCACCCTTCTGGAATGAAAGCTCCACAAGGTATACTTTTTTGCTTTATTCCCGGATATATCCTGGGCACCTACAACCATGCTTGATGAAGATTACACATTCAGTAACTATTTATTAAATTAACGAATCAGTGTGAAAAAGTGTAAAAGTTGGACAGAGCATGGTGCACTTAGTAATAGAAAGGAACTGACAGGGTTTGGGGTCAGACGGGAGATATATTAGTGAAGAAAATTAGAGTCAAGAGTCATTGAGAACTGGGAATGAGATTGCCAACAACCAAATAGGGAAATAGGAAAAGAGAAAGAGGGTTTGGGTGAAAGTTGGAGTTAAATTTTGACTAGGTTTAATTTGAGTTGCATGTGGAATATCCAGGTGAATTCCAGTAGGCAACCAAAAATGCCTACCTACTCAAGAATCCCCCGTAGGCAACAGCGTAAGGACCAAAGTCTTTAACACCTAATTATGAAAGTCAGTATTGTGATAGAGCTCATAGCTGATTCCTTGCTCCTTAACCTTCTACTGTGAAATTATAAATAGGTTGGAATATATTTTGAAACTAAAAATAAAATACAATATATTCTTTAAAACTCAGTTTGTCTATATATGTGTGCATGCATTTACCTAGCTAACACTAAGATATTTGGAGTATGATATGAAATGCTCCCCATTTACTGATAGGAAGGATGAAGGGAGCCAGCTAATGGCAATGATTTTGTTATATAAATTAGGATTATGTTCACTAACTGAGAAATGGAAAGACTGGTGTTACAAGAGAGAAAAGATTGATGAATCAGAAAAGAATGATACAATCAAGAATATAAGTGAAAATTTACATTTTAGTAAAGAGGAAGGACAATAGAAAGAGATCTAAGGAACAGAAAATATAGCTGGAGCACAATTGTTTGATAATTGATATTCTCAGAAAAAATATAAGGCAAGTATATCAGTTGTAGTTTTCCAAAGAGACAGAACAAATAGTAAACAATACATACATAGGCTATCTACATGTATAGCCTATCCCATCCTATCCTATATCAAGAAATTTATTTTAAGGAATTAGCTCACAGGAGTGTGGTAGTTGGCAAGTCTGAAAATTAGAGGGCAAACTGGAAGGCTAGAAACTCAAGCAGTAGTTGCTGCTTCTTAAACCGATTGAATGCGGCCCATCCACATTATCGAGGGTTATCTGCTTTACTTAAAATCAAGTGATTGTAGATGTGAACCATACTCTTTCAACACTGAGATTTAGGTTTAAGTAACTGGGTATTAGAGTCTCACCAAATAGGCACATAAAATTAACCATCACAGCAAGAATATATACAAAGTTCAGGTTGAGTAATAAGACAAAGGATACAGCTGGTCCAAATTAGCTCCCAGTATGTGTCTTTACCATTTTGTGAGAAAGGTAGAGAAGACCATGAGAGCAGGAGATGGGCAAGGCCCGCACTGAGAAGACAATGGTCTAGTGTGAGTGAATGCTGGGCACAGGGACACGCCAGGAAGATCAGTGGACCGGGACCCAGAACACCTGGTTCTCATTTATTAGCTTTCTTAATTTGGACATAAGTAACACCATTTCTCTGAGCCTAAGTGGAAATAATTTTACCTGTTCCATCCGCATCAAAAAATATTTTTTCAAGTCAAATGAGATAATGTATGTGAAAGATTTATATATCTATTTATACATGCATCTATGATTGCTATTACTATCAAGCCTTTATGAGCAGAAGTCTAGGTTACTCCAAAAGAGAAGGAGTTGAATGAACATGTCAACTTAAGAGATACATCAAATTCAAGATTGAACGGAGACTGTCACCAAATGCCACTGTCCACTTTATGCTGCCCACTTTGTTCCCTCAGTCTTATCCATTAGAGCTGCACAATTAAAGGTCACTGTTGTTATAATGAAGCATCAACATCCAGTTTAAATTCAAACTACGATCTGAGTGAATATGAATTGCTTTCACCAGGTTATGGCGATCAATATGGAATTAAAATCTACAAGTTCAAATGAGACTTAGAATTATCTTCTGAGTGAAGATTTAGCAACAAAAACTGCAGAGTGTTTAATCAAAAGGTGATTCATAGTTTTAATCCTGTTATTATTCCTTCTTCTAGCTTTAGGAATGTTTTAGTAATCAAAATGTCTACATGGAAGACAAATAATTTGAAAGTCTTGAGTTATTGGAGGTTCACAAATTATATAAGCAAGCTACATTTAAGCATAATTAATATCATATATTGTATTGTGATTAATGGGCTCAGGGAACAGCAGAAGAAAAATAATTCCCTTTTTTCCAATAAAAAGAGAAACATCTATGTGTATATACTATTGACTTTAACATATTTGTGGATCAGAGAAAAGCATTATCATTCAAATGAAAATGGGGAAAAAATTCCAAGTTCAAATAAAGGGCACCAGCAATAAGGATTCAAATCTTTACCAACCTGACATAACAAAATATAATCCAAGATAAAATTTATGAAAATACACGTTAGCAAGTAAGTAATTGTGCTTTTACCAGCAAAGCACTATTTATTCTTAATAGTTTATTAAGTAACCACATTACTAGTACATTTAAATATTTATTTACAATGATTATTTGTTCATTATAAAACATGGAATGTATCCTAGGTAAGATACTAAAAGACAATCAAGTCCATGCCAGTTAAAGTTTCATAACAGAATAATGATAGAGTCTTTCTAAAGTTGAAATGTAAATCAATGAACAAAATATTGTTTTAGAACAATTCAAATTATACTAAAAATTTTAGTTTCAGAAACATCTTAATTGGGTAATGTGAACTTTGTGTGCCTATACTGATCCAATAGAAATATCCCTTAACTTGGGTTCTTCCCAAGAAACAGCCTTCTGAGAAACGTTTGTGGCCAGGTAGTTTAGTTTGGAAAATTCCCTCCAGGGAGGAACTGGGGATGGGGCCTGGAGAAAGCAAAGCAGGAAAGGAGGAGGGAAAGTATCATTGAGTGGACTACCGCTGTAGAATTGGGGCTCAGTGTTTTGGAGAACCTGCAAAAACCATGTCGAATTCACCACAGAATTTTCCACCTGAGACCAGTGTAGAGGAGAGTATTTCTTCATGGCTTTCACCCTCCAGCGGTCAATGGTCTCTTGAGGATATGAATGCCCAGCCTTTTACTTTGAGGCTACAGGAAAGAAGCCCAGGGCAGAAATCAAGAGAAACAGGATGCTTCTGAGGCCAGACACTATCAGGCCCCCCTGAGCTCCGCTGGACACCATAGCAATGGCACATACGTGCACCACTAGAGGCTGTGATATAGGACACAACATCAGTAAGGTGTTTGCCTTCTTCAGATTTCATTGGCACAGTTTAAAGTCAACCTGGATAGCAACAGGTTTTTACAAAAGCCTAGTTTTTTGTTTGTTTTTGCTGCTTGTTTGTTCGTTTGTTTTCAGAGAGATCTGCTCTAAAGTTTTCACTGGATTTAGGTAAACAGATCCATGGAACTCTAGATCAGACGTTATCTTGGAAGACTTCCACTCAAAGCATATGCTTTTCTATAGTAAGAAAGGGAGGCTTGTAGATGTTCTAATAAAACAGGACCCAGAGGAGCAAGAGACCTAAGTCCTTCCTTTCCTAATTCAGAGCTTTCTGTCCTTTATTGCACAACTGAGATGCGCTCATTTGTTCCTCAACAAATATTGCATGCCTTCTAAGTACATGTAGGCACTATGCTAGATGCTGGGGCACAATGGTTAAAAACTAGACATGGTCCCTAAAATGAAAGTAAGACATACATAGAGATAGACATAGAGATAGAGATGGGGGTGGGGGGAGAGAGGGAGAGGAGGAGGGTAGGCAAACTTATAGTTACAAACCAGATTAAGTGCTTTGAAGAAAAAACCCTATGGTGCTTATTCGTGACCCCAAATGTAATAACCACTGATCAAGCCTCACTTACTTGATTGCATTCCTGTTTCTGTTTATCTGTCTCAAGTCAGAATGGTGTCATTAGATTTTTTTTTTTTTTTTAGTATACACGACTATTAACAGAGTCAATAAAGAAACGTTAATTCAGTCTCGCCTCAGGACACGTAGAGAACAATTTTGTTTTATTTTTATTTTCCTCTATCTTGAATCATTCTCTTTCCTCAGCTTTCATAACATGAGACTTTCTTCTTTTCCTCCCACCTTCCTGACCATTGGTTTGGTTTTTTGATGTTACCTTTTTCTCATACTTTAAACATTGCAATTTCCCGGGCAGGTTGTGTCCCTCTTTTCTTCTCCCTCTTATCTCTCCTTAGGCAACATTGTCCGTGGTCCATGGGTTTGAACGCCAATTATGGTTGTGCACACAAAACCACACAAAAGCTGTACGGTTGTACATCAATGGTCTAGACCTCTCCTCTGAGCTTCAGGCCTGTAGCCCTCTGCTCTTTGGATATTTTCACTTGGATATTTCAAAGTCAATAACTCAAAACCAAACATGTGGTTTTCCTTTAATCCTGGCCCTCTTCCTCAGCACCTCTGCCTTTCCCCACTGAGCACCAATGGCACATCCAGTAACCCAGGGACATTTTTGTAAAATGCCCTCTCTCCAAAGCTTCTATATCCATTGCATTACAAATAAATATGTAGTGACTCCTTTCTGCTCTCTTCTTTTCTCCCACCATCATCCCAATCCAAACTCTCATCTCTTCTTTCTGGATTATTTCAGGAACCTCCCATGAAAGGTACCCATGTACAGTCAATGTGGTTTTCCATACTGCAGCCAGAATATCCCTTTCAAAATACAAATTCTGGCCATACTGTTCCCTTTTCCCCCCTCTCCTGATTAAAATGCCTGTGGTTTCCCATTGCCTTTAGTGTGAAAGCTCAAATTTCAACACATAGCCTGATCTCTGCCTGCTTTTTGTATTTCACCTTCTTCATTGCCACACTGGGTCTTCCCTCCGTGGAGTGTTCCTCCCTTTTCCTTTTTCCCGTCCCACAGCTTCCTTCATGCAAGAACACCTGCTGTTCTTTTAGATCTCAGTTCAGTCCTGACTGCAGGCAGGAAGTAGTTCCTGACCTTCCTAATTAGGCAATAGTCTCCTAGCACCTTCTTCTCCTTTAAAGCACTTATACTGTGGCAGTTTCATAGTTATCTCTGTAATCCTTTGCAGAATGCTGTCCCCTCTAGAATGCAGGCTCTGTATGTAGGGGTCTCTCTCGCTGTCATGCATGCACACTTGTGCACGTGTGTGCGCACGTACACACAAACCCCACAGGCACTCTTCTCACCTTTAGAGCTTTAGTTTCTAGAACAGTGTCAGCCCCAGAATAGAATCTCAAATACTTACTTGAAGTAATAAATGGTATCCAGGCTGAGTTCCAATGTGAATTTTATATCAGTTTGTTTTCCTTAAGATTATATGAACCTACATGAACTAGATTTTGTTCAAAGTATATATAGAGATAAGCGGAAGATGGCGGTATATGCATTTAATTCACCCACAAAAATAAAGGAATATTTCCTAATATAAATCAAAAATTGGTTTTTCTATCCCAGTCTTAATCAATACTTTTAAAGTTAGATTTTTAAAATTCCATCATAAATGCAGATATTCCTAGTACCACATATTGAGGCTAAGAATATACTCAACTTTATTTAATGAGATTTGGTCATATTCCAGCCAAAACAAATGTTCTCTCCTTCCACCACATAGAAGACATAATGCATGGATCTTAGAAATCCGTCACAAATGTCAATATGAATACCTGAACTTCGTATCTTTGGGAAAAGGCCAAATCTCTCTAACAGCTTCTGGTTTCAACATTCTTCACTCGCCCTTAAGAGCAAGAAAGGTAGACACGTGTTTGGAAGATTTAGCGACATTATTTACTTTCTATTTAAATGTACAGTACAATGGTCACTAGATGCCAGAAGCCATGATTATCGAAGACTGAAGTTCTGGCTTTTGCACACTTACAGAACTGGAGGAGGAAAAGTGAGGGAAGAGAGGTGAAGAGGAAAGAAGGGAAATTTTTAAAAAGAAGGTAATGAACAACACGGAAGAGATTTTAATCCATTAGCAGCATCCTGATGATAACATTTGACAAGGCTCCACTCCAAAGATCAAGACCTATCTCCCGAGGAAGGGAAAGAATATGAGCACCCCCTGGATACTGAGAATCTTTTATTTTCACAGAGCCCATCCACAAGTGACACTTCCTTTCAGTTTATGATGAGGGTTGCAGTTGTGCTCCTGAAATGATCATACTCTTATAAGCATCAAATCAAAAGAAAGAAATACAGGGAGGAGGAAAACACACCGTATTTTTTAAAAAATCCACATACACCTAAAATACATACCTCAAAAAACATAGCTTTCTTCCTAGCTTTTCTTTTTCAAAATTTCAAAGGCAGGACAAATGCCCGTAACAATAGGGAAGAGTTAGAAAAACTACAATATAAATATGTATTTTGTGGTCTTTGCTAAAACCTGCATTTGAAGTTATACTTCATGGTGGCTGCTTTAGAAATGTCAATGCCAGGACAAACTCAAACTTTCCATAATTTGATCTGTTGCCCAAGACTGATGTGGCACTCATGCAACTGTTTTATTTCTCTTTTAGAAAACTATTGCTGATTGCTTCTACAATTTAAAGAACTCCAAATATGAATGAATATTTAGTACACTTTTGAGTGATCAGTGCAAAAAAATATGCAGGAATTTAAAACAAGCAAATGGCCTTTTCCCAACACTGAGAAGAAGCCTCTGGAATTATCCTTAACATATAAACATCAGTAGAAATATCTAGGAAAGTTACTCCTCTTTTTCTCCTTAAGCTGAAGTGAAGATATTCAGTAACCATTTTAAAAATACCAAAGCATGTTGACTGACTTCCTCTACCAATTAAATTTATTAGCTAATTGCTCAGTGTTCCACCCAAATTTTTTCTAGGACATGAGCTTTCAACTAAATCAAGGAACTATTAAAAAGAAAAGTGAAAATATGACAGTAAGTACTTAGTAAGTACTTAATATAGGTCGACTAGCTACAGTTTTATCTAATGTGTGTTCAATACGTATTTAATGTTTTTTCAAAGTTGCATTTTACATTATTTAATGAAGCTATACCTGGATGACTAAACTGATATTTACCTTGAGATGAAAGTCCAAATTGGACCCACAGTAAAGGTGTGTAAACAGCATCATTGATGCCACATGATCTACAGGAAACACACCTCTCTTCTTTTGCTGCTGTCTGTCATTTTGAGTCTAATTACACAGATTTTCCACAGATTAGTAGTCACACACACACACACACACACAATCTTTAGGAAGCTTACAGTCTATTTTAAAGGAATCAATGACTAGAGTGGAAATATTTTCCTCTGTGAATCTACATGTCCTATATAGTTGGAAGTAGATATTTATTCTAGTTTTCAGTTCCCAGAATTGACTTACTTTCCTTGTAGGGGTAAAAATACATGGTTTAGTGGCTTCTGCATGCACACACACACACCACACACACTTCTGTCACTTACAAGAGAGATACTCTCTGGAGCCTGGAATTCTCCCTTCAGCAACGTACATTTAACCTCCATTTAGGTCAATGAGAACTACAGGCAGGTACGAGGGCCTGGGGAGTAGGAATTTTTAGCAGGTAATTGTTACTGAAACAGAGTGTAGAGAGCACCTCACAGAAGAATCAGAGGTGAATTCACCTTAAATCTTTGCTTTGAGCCAAGAATAACCTAAAACCTAAAGTATTCTTTCAAAAAATCTTACTTTATAATACTCAGAACAAAATAAGTTTCCATGAGTCCTCTGTTTCCCATTTCAACCCAGTATACTTTGTATTGTTACATTCAAGAAAAAAATAAATAAATTAACTACTGTAGGCCAGTCAATTTGTTGGAAATTCTCCATTAATCTAGAAAAGTACTTTCTCTCAATACATATGTTCAAAGCACACTCAGATCAAGTGGTTTAAAAAGAACTCTACATTTCTGGATCTCACCTAATTTTGCATTAAAAATGTAATAAATTTGCAAAATCAGGGAGTAAAGAAAAGTCTTACTAAACACTGGTTACAACCAGTAGTTTCCAGAGCTAGTTATGGATAAAATAAACCGAGTAAGGCCCTTTCTGAGGGAATGGTGGGGCATGTCACAAAATAGTAACAAGAATTGCTTAGGTATTTCATTTATCATTTTATTTATTCAGTTATTCAACAATATTTATTGAGTACTTACTGTGTTTCAGGCAATGTACAAGGTGCTAGGGATAGAGTGATGAGCAAAATGATGTCTTCGCTGAGCTTAGATTTTAGCAGGAGAGACAAGTATTAAATAAATATGGCACAAATAGTTGTGGGGGGATGATATTTTGAAATGTTAACTCATATTTTCTATGTAGTTTCATGGGGCTTTTGGACCTTCCTGATTTAATTAACACCTTCTACAATTTCTACCTCTAGGAAAGGATGCCACAACTTAAATAAATAAATAAACCAAATAAGTCTTAGCTTGGTCCTCAGGAAGAAGCAGGAAAATAAAACTCAGGTAATAGAAAATATATGAATTAATGAATTAGGACCACAATTGTACTCTATGTTGAGAGTACATTTCTGGGAGGATCATACTTTGAAAGCTAAGAAAGACCTCCAGCTCCCTGCTTCCTCCTCTATCTGGTCAGGCTGCAAATGAGGAAAGAACAGAAATCCTAGACTGGGTTGGGAATCCAGTGTGGAGAGACCATTGCCCCCTCCATGTGGAGTCTGAGATGCTGGAAGAGTGCAGGCTGCAAGGTGAGTTGAGGCAGGTGGACCTGAGTTGGTTCAGAGAGCTTTTTGCATCTCATGACAGAATAGTTCCCTTGTGCCAAAAAGATGGCAAAGGGCCCCTCAGAGATTCCTGTATCCCAGTGGACCACGGGCCTAGAAATCTTTTGCTCAGGGATCCAAGAGGTTCTTGGGAAATAAGGAAGACAGAGAAAGCCACCAGACCTGAATGAGTTCAGCAGGTAGGACTCAAGATGTCTCTGTGAACTGGGCACTGAAGCCCAGGTCACCAGACAACTCAGAGGTTCTCCTCCTGGCCGTGACCCTGATCCTCAGGGCCCTTGTCTGAAGCCTTGGTTCTGTGTAAGCCCCTTGGGACTTAGATGCAATTCTGCTAAAGATTATTGTTGCCCCACATTCCCTCCCCTCGTGCATCCTTCTCCCCACCCACCTAGAGTCAGCCAATGACACTGGGACATGGGCCTTTTTCTTTTCTTGGGGACCCACCCATTCTAAACTCTCAATGTTTATTTTCCAACTTTCTTCATGCCCCCAGCCCAAGGAATTTTTATCTAATGAGCAAGAGGACATCTTGATTCTTTACTTATTGGGTAGTTTTCCAAATATTTTGCCCATGCCTTCAGTTCTTTTGACTTTCCCCAAAGAGCAGGATCTTGAAACCCGAAAGCTAAGACTTTACTTATTTTCACTTTGCATTTTGATGTGTTATCTCTTCCCTGAATTTTCTGGAAAGGACCAAAGGGTTCAAAGAAAGGGGAAAGTATCAGTTAATTTTTTAACACTTTAACCCTCCTAATTTTTTATATACAGTGTAATAAGCCATGAATAAAATTGCAGAATTAATGGAGAGTTTAAAATACGGTGAAGCAAACTCAGTGTATGAAAGAATTGTAAGGAATGAGAGAAGGAACAGAAAAAGAAAATAAAGAAAGTGTGTATTTTTGTTCAAATGTGTGTGTTGGACCCGCGGGTGGAAGATGCCATCTGGGTTCAAAACTGTGGAACCTCTGGAGTATTACAGGAGATTTTTGAAAGTGAACTGCCGTCCTGATGGAAAAGAACTTGGTGAATTGAGAACCACAACTGTCAGTGTAGGTTCAATTGGTACTGCAGATGGTTCTTCTGTAGTGAAGCTGGGAAATACTACAGTAATTTGTGGAATTAAAGTGGAATTTGGAGCACCACCAACAGATGCCCCTGATAAAGGATATGTTGTTCCTAATTTGGATCTATCACCTCTGTGTTCCTGGAGATTTCGGTCTGGACCTCCTGGAGAAGAGGCCCAAGTGGCCAGCCAGTTCATTACAGGTATCATTGAAAATTCAGATAATTCAGAAAGAGGACTTATGTATCTCTCCAGGAAAGCTTGCTTGGGTTCTATACTGTGATCTCATTTGCCTCAACCATGATGGAAACATTTTGGATGCTTGTACCTTTGCTTTGTTAGCAGCTTTAAAAAATGTACAGTGGCCTGAAGTTACTATAAGTGAAGAAACTGCTGTAGCAGAAGTTCATTGAAAGAAGAGAAGTTATTTGAGTATTAGAACTCATCGGTTGCAATTTCCTTTGCTGTGTTTGATGACACTCTGCTTACAGTTGACCCTACTGAAAAGGAGGAACATCTGGCAACTGCAACCTTAACAGTAGTAATGGACGAGGAAGGCAAGCTATGTTGTCTTCACAAACCAGGTGGAAGTGGACTGACTGGAACTAAACTTCAAGACTGTATGAGCCAAGCAGTTATAAGACACAAAGAAGTAAAAAAACTGATGGATGAAGTATTTGAGGGTATGAAACCCAAATAAACAACCACCACGTTTTCAAAACAGATTTGTAAAAGCTGTATTTGTTACACTGTGCACAAACCTTTTATACTAAAATAAATATCAAACTACATTCTTCTGAAAAAAACAAAAAAGTGTGTGTTGGTGAGGTCTGCATGCTTTGATATGACATTGAATAAATAGAATTGGTAGTATACACCATGATGTTATTTGAGATAGATCTTAGTGTTTGAAGAAAGACATGAAAAAAATCATGGAAGTGCTCTGTTGTAACATCAGATTAAATGAAACAATAATAGGTAAATAAACTTCTAAGCACTGAGATTTTAAGATGCACATCAATTTTTCAAATCACTATAAAAAAACCCCTACATTTTAATTGCATTTAGCAAAACTGCTGAATCCCAAAACAGGCACTGTCACTTCTAAAATCTTCTAAAAACTCCCACAGAGAAAAATACCCCACCTGTCCCAATGCTAATCTTCTCCCAGGGACCTCTCTCCCAAACTCACTTAGTGTTTTGGTCACAGGGTATAGATGAAGAGATAGTATGAACAGAGCCAATAATGTTTCACTCATTTTCATTTTATCAAGTTCACTAGTTTTTAAGGTAGCTACAGAAACAGAAGGCCCAACAAGAAAACACCAGAGACTCCTGCTAACTGTCCCTTGATAAACATAACTCATCGAAAATATGTGTGAATAGATGACATTTAAAAAGGCAAAATCTTGACTATTCTTAGCTCACAAATTCTTTGGAAGCTTCTTAAAGGAATAAGCTGGCAATGCTCTCACATTTCAATTTTAAAATGAAAGGAATCTCTGAACTTTCCTTCTTTAGCAACAAACTCCCTTAACCCCTTGCCCCACTCCCATAAAGAAAAAAAAAAAAAAAAACAACAGAATAGGTTAAGATCCTTAGTATACATACTCCCCTTTTTGCCTAGATCCAGGTATAACCTGGAATCTGGATTTATCCTTCATACCTCATTAGTCAAGTTTAACACTTTTATTTTCCTCTTTAGTTTAGATTGCATTTTCTCACGATTAAAAATGGATAGCTGTGGCTTGGAAATGGGAAACGACACCATCTACGAACTAGAGCAAAGTTGAAGACAACTCTAAATTTTTTGAAAATATTTTTGGTAATTCCATGATCTTTCCTGACAATTGGTTACTCTACCCTCACTGAATCCTGTGGTATAAACTTACACACCCGAAGTTTATGGTACAACAAAGTACAGCTTCAGAGCTAGTAGTAGCATTTTTTTTCCTTTTCTTTTTTTAATTGAATGGTCTTTCCAAGCAAGTCTAATTAGCTAACAGTGTTATAGCTCTGGAGTACTGAGTTCATTAAAGATATTCGGAGTACTGGTCCTGCAAAGCTTAGCTGCATGTGGCTATTGGATCACATATCTACTTTTCTGCCATGTAAGAAGAAAACATCTCAGAATATAACTATTAGTTGGCTTTGTGGTGTTGGGTTAGTGTGCCAGTCTGAGGTTAGAGCAGAGATGGGATCCCAAGCCCTGGGCTTTGTATTATATAGTATTGTATTTTTGATGTTGTACTTAAGGGTCAATTACTGTTTCCATTATAAACCCTGTTTTTCAAGGGTTTATAGCTCACCAATTTTCATTTTGGTATGCAAGCTGCATGAATACACAGGTTTTAAAAATAGCTTAAATTGAGCAGTGCCATTTTTAGATATAAAGCAGTAAAATATACTTTTCATTGGTTTCAGTTTGTTTTGGAAGTTTCCAATCTAAAAGTTTATTCTATCTTAAAATGCAAAAATGCGTGTTTTTTTTCATTCATTTTCATAACAACTTTGATGGTAAAAGGAAGCCAGAGTGGATATCAAATGACACTTCAAGGAGGAAAACAATTTAAAAATCTTTTTTGTGTGAAGATTTGTGGGTAGATGTCATTCCAGTCAATGTTCTTAAAAATCAATAAGCTAATCAATCAATATTCCCTGAGCATGAGCACTATTGCATGCCACTGTTGTGACAGGTACTGTGAGAAATGAAACAGCTCCCTGCCCACAATGTGTTTGAAATTCTAGTTAGAGAGAAATACAAAGACAGTAATATTAAGTATCAATAAAACAGCAACATACATGGAAGCATTTAAGTGATAAATCATGTGGCCAAGAATTTAAGAGGCAAAAGCAAAGCAATTCACAGAGTCGTGCAACTTACTGATGCCTTGCAAAAAGAACAAGAAATTCCAATGTATGGTAATTGCCCAGATATGGAAATTTACCCATCTAGGGTCATGCGGTCTTAAAAACTCTTTCCCTGACCATCAGAATTAGAATATCCCTACTTAAGGGCAAAGTTGTTCTCTCTGCCATACTGAATGTTTCCAAATCATAAAAGCAAATTTTCTCTTGCATTAATTTAAACTAAACTTCTTGAAATGGTCCTCTACACAAGCTATTTTCACTGTCACCCTACTCTCACTCCCCAACCTATTCCAGTCTGGTTTCCAGCAGCACTACACAGCTCATACTACTTTTGCCAAAGTTACCAATGACCTCCTGTTGCTGCTGCCAGTGAAGAAGGCTTTGCTTTTCTCTTTCACCTAAATTTATCTCAATTTAGAAGAAGGATACAGTGTTCTATCTTTTGTCTCATAATGACGTTTGTCACTTCTTGTTCTACCCAGCATCCATTCCCCTCCCCTTGTGATGGGCACCTCTCTTTCTCTTTCAGGGACTGCCCCATTGGTGTGGAGTTTTGGTGGGAGATAATGGTTGCTTCCCATCAAGGAAGCTGAAGGGCCAGAACCTCCTTCTCTTTTCCCCAGCTCAGGAAATAGTGCTGTAGGCAGGACTCAGCCAACTACACACTTTCTCCTGGGACTTTAATGCCTGATCAAGTCAGGGTGTAGGGATGGTTAGACATCATATTCATGTACTGGCAGTGACAGAAGACCCCACAATTCTTGCTGCATCACACTTGTTATAGTTCATTCTATGCAGCTCCCCGGATCTCATTTTGTTTTCCAAAACTAGTTCTCCATTTTCTCTTCATTTCTGTTATCTCCAGATAGTCTTCAAGTAAATTTAAATTTTGCTTAAAATAGAAAGTCAGCCTCTGCTGCTTATAAACAGAATGTTAATAGATATAATTTCCAATGTTTGGCTCTTCTTTATAGCTTTTGCAGATTCATTTTCCACTGTCTATTCTTTATATGTTGCAATTCTTCCAGACACTTTGTAATGTCCCTTCTCATTTCACCCTCTGTTACCTACATGGGTTATTTTAACTACTCCCCTGACTTCAACTATTACCCACATGCTAATGACTTCTAAATCTAGCTAGTCATTCCAAATCTCTCCTCTGACCCTCATATTTCTTTATTTATGCCATTTGTTTTTTCATTTATTCTATAAATAACTTCTACTATGAGGCATATATATGATAGACAATGGAGAAACAAAGCAATATAGTTTTCCATTTAATGATGGTTAGTCTAGTGGATTCCATAATCTTGTGAAATGCATAATTCCATAAACTTTAACCTAATGGATGTCATAGTCTAGTGGATTCCATAGATGCTATGTAATATTCAACAACTCCACTTGGATATCTCAAAAATAGTGAATTCATCATCTTTCCCTGACATCTGTACTCAAATATTTCTCCTACCGGGATCCCTATTTCAATGAAAGTACTCAACTGCTTATACCAGGAACCTGAGCATTACACTAATTTTTCCTCTTCACTCCGTCCCCACCTCTGCACCAATTATTAAAGCTTGTTCATTCAGCGGTCTCAATATCTCTAGAATGTGTCCACTGTCTGTCATCACTTTTGCTGCTGCCTTATCTATATAGGCCTCCATTCCCTTTTTCTAGGATCAACACAACACTAGTCTTGGTTTTTATGTCCAAACTGCAGCCAGAGTGAACTTGACAAAATTCAAGCCTATTTGTGATGATATTCTAGTTAAAACCCTTTGAAGACTCCATAATAATCTCAAAATAAAATGTAAGCTCTTTTCAAATCCCTTCCTTGTTACATTTCCAACCCCTCACGCATTGGCCTACAAACTTCTCACACTAGCTACTGAAATTCTCTCACATCAGCAAATGGATTGTGCTCTCTCTCTCAACTCTCCTTCTACTCAGCATATCTTCCCAGTTTCATATGAATTCCAACCAGGTCAGCTCCACTCATTGCTTAGGTAATTTATCTCTCCCTCTGAAGGCTTACTCTTCCTAAAAGACTGGGTTATGCCCATTTTTACAAATTCTTAAAACATCTTGTTTTCTCCACATCCTAACATTCATTACTCTGTATCATTAATTACCATGTTTTATGGGTAGATTTCACTAGAATGCAAGGCATTTGAAGGTAGAAATCATCTCTCTTTCTACATTGTTTTACCCATAGCACACGGCAGATGATCCATAAGCATTAGCTAAACAAATGAATCTTAACGTTGCATTATCAAAAACTCAATATCAAACTGTACAAAGATATTTTGTTTTTGTCCAAGCTTTAAATACACTGGATTGATCTGACCATTGACAGAGTTATCTATCTGAAAAGTAGCGTACTTATGTTTATATGCTGTGATCTGTTGCATCAGATGATGAAACAACAACGGGTTCCAGATGTGTCCTCCAATCATACCTCAGCTGTACCACGCAACACACTAACAATACTTTATTTGCTTTGACATTAGTATGCTTCTGAAAATATTTTAGAATCCACTAGGATTGGCTACTTAAGGATTACAGAAATCCAGGACCCCAGATATGTAATTACATCCCTCATAAGGATCCTAAGAACCTATATTTTTTCCATTCCCACTTCCTTATCCTTTTCTTTCTTAACCTTCTTCAAAGGTAACGAAAAGTGGTCCTGAGAAGAGATCTAGGGTGAGAGAATGTTCTCCCTCAGGTATATAAAAGATCATTAAGATCTGAAGCTATCTGAGCCCTAAAGCATAAATCTAAAAGATTTATTTTGAGTTGGAGAAGAAGAATTGGAAGAGAAATAGTATTGAGTACCTAGTATGTGCCAGGTGCACTGAACTCATATGAGGTAGGTGGATAGACATACAGCCTCAACACGTTATAGACCAACACTGTGATACATGAGGATACTTGAGGGTTCCTGAGACCTTTTCAGGGATTCTACAGAATCAAAACTATTTGCACAATATTTTTTGCCTTTTTAACCCTCATTCTCCCATGTCTATAAAGTGAAGTTTTCCAATGGCTACACACTATTTGATAGGACAACAAACTGAATGAAGAAGCAAATATGAGAACCCAGACATTAAAGAGATTTGCTAAAATATAAAACAGTGCCACTCTTCTCACTAAATATTTTTGTTTTGGAAAAAGTCGTTACTTTTTCCGAAAAACAGTTTAATGAAATGGTTTGGTTGTTTTTTAAAATAAATTAATAAATACATGTTTTTAAATGTCAGCTTAAATTTCTATTAGGGTAAAAACTGAGAGATACAACACCCTATTACTGAATGCCCTCAATAATTTTTTAGTAAAACAAGGTTATTGAGACCAAAAAGCTTGAGAATTGCTGGCACAGACAGTGGAATAATCATAAGAGAAGGCATCTAGCCATCAATGATACCACAATGAACAGCACTGCAGCTGAAACAAATCCAAGTGTGGGTGATGACCAGTTTTGACTTAGTGCCCCATTTGGCCATCTCTCAGCCAGTCTTCCAGGACTGCAGTGCTAGGATAAAGACAGAATCATAACCAGTACAGCCATGTAAATGTAAGCAGTAAGCTTTCAGTAAGTGGTTGAGGACATTCCTTGTAGGACTACATTGCCCATTCTCTTGGATCATCAATTCAAAACGCATTGTTATTTGATGTTATGGAAGTCCACTTTATTGGACATAGCTCTACTGTGCATTAAATTTTGTTTGAAGTATGCGTAAATTAAAGAAAATCTTTGCGTACTTATCTTTCTCCATTGTGTTTGTAGGTGTGCTGTTTCAGCTAACTCTCAACACTTACTTGGGTATCATGGCAAGAAGGTGTGCAATCAATGTTTGTAAGCTAATCAACTGATTAATTCTTGCCTAAATCCGGAAGAAAGCATCACTTCATTCTTGGTGGACTAGCCTATCAACCACGTAGCAACTTACTTCTATGAGTAGAAGTATTCAACTATGCTCTTACTCAATGTAACCGTCCCATATTCTGAAGGAGTGAATACAAGGTCAATGCAAGTGTCCCCACTGCCTTGGGAGAAGATTTCAGGGTTTCTTTTTTTTTTTTTTTTTTTTTTGCGGGCTTCTCACTGTTGTGGCCTCTCCCGTTGTGGAGCACAGGCTCCAGACGCGCAGGCTCAGTGGCCATGGCTCACGGACCCAGCTACTCCGCGGCATGTGGGATCTTCCCGGACCGGAGCACAAACCCGCGTCCCCTGCATCAGCAGGCGGACTCCCAACCGCTGCGCCACCAGGGAAGTCCAGGGTTTCTATTTTTAATAGACTTTTCCTAAGAGTAGCAAAGCCACCATGAAAAGAACAGTTAATGAAACTTGTTTTCTTCATTACCAAACTTAATATAAATACTTCCACATGAATGTTCTTTTCTCTTTTTTAAGTTATTCATGAAGTCTATCTTTGCTAGAGTTGCGGGGGGGGGGGTGATATACGAGAATAATCTCAGAAATTATTGCAACAGGAGAGAAGTAATATAATATTTTAAACCCCAACTAATATAAGGAACAATTCATAATCCCCCCAAAACACAATACAATAAAATTAAGAATGAAAGTTAATCCTTAATTTGACCTACATTAAATAATTATCATGTAGAGGTAAAATCAGATCATTTCAAGGTCTCCAGAAGACTTCAGTTTAAGTAAATGAGATCTTAGATTTTACATTCTGACATCACTTGCTTTTATTTTTCCCTCTGGTACAAACTCGCATCAGGATCCTTTTCCTGTGCAATTAGCAAGATAACTGTCTTACCTAACTGACAATGCCCCTTTTCATTTTGGGGTCTGCAAGCATTTGCCACTTACACTCAGATCATGTTTTTGTGATAGGCCACAGAGCAACTTTCTTTAAAGCTATCAAAGCCTTCCTCATTATCCTTTATGGGCTGTGCAGAAAACATCTCAACTACTAGACATTTAACTGGAGTGCAGTAGAATGGGTTTGCTGGCCCTCTCCAGTTCCTTGGGTAAAAGCTCTGTTCATAATCAGTGTCTGGTTTTTTAAATCACCCTCAAGAGGTTCCTTCCGGTCCACTTCAGTTCCCTTTTTAGTGTCCCACTGATTTTCCAGACTTTAGGAACGTGTCCTTAACCGCCCGCTTTTTCAATGGCTCTCTCCACTGAATGCTAAAGGAACACTTTGATACTGCAGACATTGAGAAAGGAATATCTTGAGAACTAACACACCATTTATAACAGTACAGTTTACAATAGCATTTCCTACAGAAAGAAGGTGCCTTCTCAGAAAGAGAAGGATGATTTTTGTACCCCATTTAGTTTCAAAACTACAAGCAACACCCTTGTTTCTTGTCAATAAAAAGGAAGATAGAGTAGAGTAGCAATCACAATACATAAAAGATATTATTTGTCCCCAGAGTGCATACCAAACTGTAACTCACTCAAAGAGCTTGCATGAATTATGAATGGCAGGAAGGCGCAGAGAGGAACTTAGCACAGACCCACCCCACACTGCTGTTACACGAATATTTTATAGGCAGAGAAGCCACATGAACTATGTGATGAGATGGCAAAGGTATATATTTTATGTTTAATTCCCATCTTGCTCTAAATCTCATTTTAAATAATATAGGGACACTACAGAAGCCGTGCATCTGAAAATATAATATTGATTAAATTTTAATAGCAAATAAGCTAATCAGGATAAAATCTGAAAAACCTCATGGGAATGGTGGGATTTTCAAAAAGATGTCCCCGTGGCCCCCAAATAATAACAAAAACAAAAGCAAATGAAGAACAGAATACACTGCGTTTTAAACTGTACACAGAAGTGGAAGACAGAAATATAAGGAAACTTGGGCATTTATGTAGCATTTGGAAAGGTAATGGTGGGCACTAAAGGACTCTGCTTTGACCTGAAAGTCAGGGGCAAAGCCATTATTGTTTCTGTTGCCTAGATAAAGGGTATTCATGTTGTAATGTAACGTATCGGTATATTGTCCAGTTCTTTTTTAGACTCTGTAATAAAAAATTGTAGTCATTTTCCAAAGAAAAGTCATAGAATGATCAGATCACAGCTCTATAAATAAAAATATGCCAGAGACTTTCAGTCTTGTCTCAGAATACAGTATTCATGTGTCCTATTTTCTTATTTTTTCCCTCTAGCATTTTCCTTGAGGTTTTTTTGAACTAAATAATCAGGAGGAATTGGGAGGGGAAAGGGGGAAAGAAACCTTTTCCTCCTGCAGAAAAAAATGGTTGTATAGAAGAGTTTTTTACATACACACGCGCACATACACACACTTACACGTACCTCAAAAAGGAAATAGTTGAGCTGAAACAGAATCATTATCATGAAGTCTGTGTTAGGAAAAAGAGGAAAAAATATAAGGGCGAAGACTCATCTGAATGATCCTAGTTAAGGGCCTTACCAAGGAGACAGCTTAAGTTATCTTTGAAAACTGGTGAGTCGCCCTGCTTGGCTAAGTATGAATTGAATGTTCCCAAAGTAACATTTCACAAATAGGGATACCCTTCCATTTCACACTGCTCTTTCTCGAAATAGCAACACCATTTAGCAATATTTCATATCAAGACAATTGCACTGTAGAATTATTATAGTCTTAGTGCTTCATTAAAATTAAAAAAAGTTAAATCCCTGTTTTGTTGAACACAAGAAATGAATAGTAAATATTGATTTAGAGTGAATGCAAACATTTCCCTAGGAGTGGATAATTACTGCCTTTCTATGCAAAACACTTATATTTGAAGAAGCACTTCACTTACTTTGCCATGTGGTATACATTCTTTAGTACATTTTAAATTATACGTTGTCCTGGACAATGTCTGCTCTATAATTTCTTGTGTCTCTACACCAGAGTCAGTATGTAATTTTAAACTACCAAGTTTCTGCCAACTAGGAGAATAGGCTTAACTCTCTTTGCTGGGTTCACAAATACACAAGGAGATCTGGAAAGACACAGGACTGATGATCTCAGACCTGGAGAGTTTGGTCTCTTTTTTCAGGCCAACAGAAATGCCACTAGTAACTGGCCACAGACTTACAAAGCAGAGACTAAATGGAATATAGAATTCATGTACCTAAGCCAGTTTATAGCCCATCTAAAAGGTATGAATTAAATAATTAACATTAGAAATTTTTGATGAATGACTAGTGGTTTGGATACTTCTTATAGAAAGGTCTAGTTAAATAAGGGACCATTATACTTTAGAATATATCTCTTGTCAAAATTTTTTATTATTGTAGTTTTATCCCTCTGCCAAGATATTTGCAGCATAGCTTTATTTAAATTATGTAAAGGAATTCATTTTAACCATTTCAATGTCACCTATGTAGATGGTGATTTAATTCAGCAGTTATGTTAGAATACTTTTAATTGTACAAAATATACAAAGCTTATATTTGTATAAAAATATTAAATAGTACAAAGTTATAAAAGATCATGTATATCATGGTATTCATCATTTTTACCTGTAAATTTGCCATTCACTAAAGTAATAAAAATACTTGCAAAATCATCTCATATTAAAGTACCCATCATTCTATTCTGTTTCTATGAAATTGGCTTTTTTTTTTTTAAGATTCTACATGTAAGTGATAACATATAGTATTTGTCTTTCTCTGTCTGTCTTATTTCACTTAGAATAATGCTCTCAGAATGGTTGCCAGGAGTTGGGGGGCAGGGAAAAGGGGGAGATGTAGGTAAAAGTGTACAAACTTTCAGTTAGAAGAAGAATAAGTTCTGAGGATCTAAGAAACAGCATGGTGACTATAGTTAGTAATACAGTATTGTATACTTAAAAGTTGCTGGGAGTAGATTTAAGCATTCTCATTACACATACACAAAAAAAGTAACTATGTAAAGGAATGGATGTATTAATTATCTTGATCTTGGTAATCATTCTACAGTGTATAGCAAATCCTCACTTTGTACACCGTTAATACAGACAATTTTATGTCAGTCAGTCCTCAATAAATTTGGAGAAAATTATAAATAAATAAATATGTACATAAATAAAAATTTAAAAGATTAAAGTATATGAAGAAATGAAAGCAAAAAAATGCTAAATTTGGAGTAAAGCTACTCAGTGGGAGATAAATGAGATGAGACCAAGGGATTGTTTATGTGCACAGACTGGTTACGTGTCCTGCTTCCATAGAATCTTCACATTCATGTATTGTGAAATTTAGTCTCATTTGTTCTCTCTGGTTTCAAACTGCATACAACCTCCTACCTTTTGGATATATTAAAGATTACAACATAGGAAAAATGAACTCTAAGAGGAACAAAACAGTTTCAGTGGTTATACCAACTATGAGTGTACTTGAAGAAGATTCATCAAAGTTTCAACCTTTTGCATGTCATGTAGTGTCTTGTGGCATCCACTGTGCTCTCTTCTGTTTATACCCCCTCCCATTATTGGCTTATTTTAGGCAAACTTGTCTGAACACAGGAACTGCCTGGGGAATTCATTAAAAATGATTCTCAAGACCTTATTCCAGAGAGTCTGACCCAATGAGTCTGGAACAGGGCCCAGGAAACTTTTTTTTTTTAATGCTCCAGATAATTTTATGATTAAGTTTGGCAAACATAGTTCTAGACCTTCATCTAACCCGTCCTCTAAACTCAATTTTATTTTTAATCAGTGTGGGCAATATTTTCACTAGCCGTACTTGAGGAGGAAAGGGGGAAGCCTACTCTCCAGCCTGCTCAGTGAGAAATATCCTCACTGTTCCTATTTCAGTGTAAAAGGAAAGCACAACTAGGATTGACTTTAAGTCATACCAAAGTAAAACTAATTAATACCAGCCCTATTTCTTGATGGAGGTTTTGATAGAGGTGTGTTCTAAGGAACAGGGAGGTCTGAGTTACTCAAGTGCAGATTGAAAAGGATGTGGGCACAATAAATTGACAAAGAACTGAGAGGGCTGGATGGAGAGAAAACTGATAAATTACCTAGGTCACAAATGAGACTGAGCTCTGTTCCTTGGAAATATACTAAATCTAATAGTTGTCTGAGAACACACTTAATCTGCAAAAGACTATGAGGATTGTACTGATGTTAATTTTTTTAAAAAAATGCAAATGACAACTTAATACTTCAGCAGAAATTATGAATAGAGACATAATTCACTAGCACATAGTAAAAAGCTTAAATGCCAGATTTGATCACAAACATGTGAGTCAAATCCAACTTCGATTGTGTCTCTGCAAGTGGTATCAAGAGATGTTTTGGAAGAGAATGGAGTAGATATCCGAGATGACAATACTAAGGTAAACAGCATTGATGAACATCAGAGGTACTCTAACAGTACATAGTCAAATTTTAAAAATCATAAAGACAATAAATGGGTATGATAATGTGTTTGACCTTGTCCATTATGCCCCTCCATATTCCATCACTCTTAACCAGTGAATTGTGTAGAAATTTGGCTTCTTTAGTGTATTTCTTAGCAGCATAGGCAGCAGGGGAGCTGTGGGCAACACACGCCAACACTCTTACTCAAAGAAGAAACCCCCAGAACAGGTTCTACAATCCAGCCCTTGACTCCAGTCATTCACTGGTTTTAGAAACTCCTTTATTTTATCTAATCTAAGCTACTACTGACTGCAACACACTTCCCAATTTCCACAATGTTAAAAGGTGAAAAAAAAAATGTGCATCTTACAATCAATAATATGTGAAACTCTTAGAGAAAAAAAAGTAAAACAACAGACAGCCTCCTGAGGTTTTAATGGTGCTTATCAAAGAAACTCAAAGTTAGGCAAATAAAGTTCTGGGGGAATGGTCCACCCCCAAGTCAATCCCCAGGGCACTGATACCATGTGAGGATGCCATGAGCTGCTTACAATCACTCTGTCACAGCAGGAGAACCTTCGCCCTCTCAGATGAGGTTATGATAAACAATGCACAAGGGACATCTCTCAGAGCAGATCTCAGAGCAGCCAGATTGGGGACCATGGAATCCTCTCCACCACCAGAAGGAAGAGACCCTGCTGATCTAGTCTAACAGAATATGGTATATGCCAACAAATCTTGACCACTGTACAGTAAGTTGTTTCCCCTCCTCTTTTCTAAATGGTAGTCTTAATGGATTTATCCCCTTTTTCCTCTTCCTTTGTTTGTGGAGAAGGTAATTGAAAATACCATTTAGCACTCAGTGAATGAACCATGAAATTGCTACATCTGCATCAGACTCCGAGAAAATACACATCCCTCAAAGATTCTGAACTTGGACCTGGGATGCAGTAAGAGAGTGAGATTTGAGTTTTCTCTCTTTTGGAAGGGGTAAATGTGTTTATAATATACAGGAAGGTTGTATTATTTTAGTCAAGGGCATTACAAAATTGTTCATATATAAAGAGCATATGTAGAGAAAAATTGGCCACAAGTAGTTACTTGTGAGTTTACATCTATTACCGATATTTGGGGGAAAATCTAGCTTTCACTATGGGAATTGTCTCTGTGCCACATCATTTTGATATGTTTCCTCTAAGATTGCTAGCTGTAAGATCACCTATGCTACAGGGCATCTTCCATCATGTGGAGACAGCTTGCCTAGAATGAATCCATCAGAGAGGAAAGTAAATCTTGGAGAGTGGTTGGAGAGAGTAAAAAAAAAAGTGTGTGTGTGAGAGTGTGTGTGTGTGTGTGTGTGTGTGTGTCTGTGTGTGTGTGAGAGAGAGAGAGAGAGAGAGAGAGGGAGGGAGGGAGGGAGGAGGGGAGAGGGCAGGAGAGAAGAGGAAAAAAGGAAGTCAGAATTCCTAGAAATATGAGAAATTATAGAAGAAAGTTCAAGTTGGTTTTCTGTCACTGGCAACTGAAAGATGCCTCCTTAATACAGAATAAATTGTCTTGATTCAAATTTCACAATAGCTTTGCAAAGGTGGGGACAAATAAGAAAACTGTTATTGACTCACTGTGGTTAAATCAGTGAGAGTGCAAAGAGAAAGCAGATCTCATATCCTACTTCCACGGGGAAGCTGAACCTAAATTTATCACAATACACAACCAGGAAATATCCCGCTAATGAGGTCAATATCAAACAGCCATAATAGCTAACACTTGTTGAATTCTCATCATGTGCCAATCATTACACTGTTAATGATATATTTATATTAACCCCTTCCATCCCCTCAACAACCAAATTAAGTAGTTTTACTTACTCCATTGTACAGATGAACAAACTGAGGCTTAGAGAAGATGAACAATTTGCCCCAGGTCACACAGCCAGCTGGGATTACAACCCAGGCTCTTTGCCCTTACTCATCTGTTCCCTTAACCACCATACTCAACTTGGGACAAGTATAGTACTTCCCAAACACCAATGGAATTCTTGTATTTATCTTTCTCTCCTGTCCAAGTCCAGAATGAGAGAAAAAGTGTTTTCCCTCTGCCAACAATACCACTAACATTGCTACATTGACATTATTCAGCAAATTGCTTTCACTTAGTAAGCATGGTGAGAACTCCCTGCCTAAACATTAGAGACGGTTTTCCAACAAGCACAGATCCAACTAGAAATAGACCAAAATATTCAAAAGTTGAAGTGGAATTTATTATTATTAATTCCACTTCAAGATTTATTTCAAGACCTGACTGACTGTATGTCAGTGCTGGACACCAGAACAGAATCTAATTAGCCTGGCTGTTATTCAGCATCGATGCTCAGACTTACCCTACTTGAGCCCTTGCGGCAGGACACGATTTCAGAACGCTGAGTGTTCAAAGGAATGTCACCTCTACAAACAGCGTTCTTAATGTCAAAGGATAAAGCATCACAGTTGTGGGGAAAGTTGTACATCTACCAGGAAAATATTCATCAGCTACCCAGCTGGTCATTCCCTTTGCCTTTGGCTATTTGGACATATTTTAGTAAAGACACCCACAAGATCTCCAATCTTAACTGTAAAGCTTGAGAAAAAATGTCCAGTGAAAGTTGTTCTCAGGTGTAATAGAAGAAACTCCTTTTAACTCCTTTGCCTCAAGATTTACATAATTGTAAGGGCAAACAAACCAAACGATAAAAAAAAAAATACCAGGTACTACAGATTAGAAATGAAAAGTAAACCAGCGCATGCCAGTTTCTTGCTACAAGTTCCAGCCGATACCAAAGTCAATGTGACTAAGATGTAGTGTGGAGAGAAAATCTCCCAGGATAATCAAGGGATATACTTCCAAGTCTACTTCCCCCACAGAACTGTTTTGTTTTCTCACATCAATGAGCTAGAATAAAATGTGGATCCCATGATCAAGCTGGCAGAAGTCATGCTCCCTACCTGGATGCTCGAAAATTGTAAATCACAACTTTACAAGGATTTAACTTTTCCCTTTCCAAAGTAATCAAATGTTGTGGTGAGGGGGCCACTAATCATGACAAAAAATATACTGCAAATGCTTTCTTTTGGTGCCAAGTCCAATAAGTTCTCTGAGTGAAATTAAATGCACGATCTGATTCCAAACCACAGCTTCCCTTGGGGATGTGCAAATCTCAAGAGGGGGCTGAAAGGCCAGTTTTATCAAAGCCCAGGGTTACACCCATGTTTTTCAAGTTTTTTTTTCCCCTTTTTTAACTACTGCCTGTAGTATAAACGGCTCAGGCCCCTCTGCTTTCCAGCCTTCATAGTCAAATCAGCGCTTCATACTTTCCACATTCGGCCTCTAAAAAGTGGGCCAGTCCCTGACTTCTCTTAGTTTCTCACAGTTTTTGTTTATTTTAAGAGATTCTCTGCTGAACTCCAGGGAAGGGGGAAAAAAGGGAGGGAGAGAGAGAGGAATCTGTTATGTTGTAAGCAATTACTGGCTCCATCTCTTAGATCTGCAGTATCACAGGAATTAGAGATGGAAAAGACCCATTAGGTCATCCTGTACACCCTGGGCCAGCACAGCGCTATTCCCTACTGTAGATTATCTCTTCTGAGAGTTTTTAATATGTTTAAAGGGAAGCCAATGATAACATGGTTTCACTTTATTTCTTTTGGGGCTTTGTTCTGTCCAGTCTACAACATGCCATTTCTATGGATGGGCCCAGGGTGACTTTTCAAAGGACATTTGACTGCCCATAAGAATTAAAACAACATTTGTGCTTTCCAATAACTATGATCCATAAGTTCAGCATGGAAGCATTCATAAAAACAAATTCTAAACAGCCAATGTTTAGTCCCAGGGATGGAAATGTGACATGGAAAAAACTGTACATAGACATAGTCTATATATCGAGTACATAATACCACAAATGTAACTGTGTTAGTGTGCATACATGCTCACATAAAGTGCACACAACTACTCATCATTACCCCAGAGTGTTTCTGTTTCCTCAGAGTTGTGCCCAAATGCTGCATAATTCACGAAAATGTGATCCAAAATATTTAAGGTTATGTTTCTCACAATTTTCTTCGGATCTCTCTTAAGTCACGCATTTTAAATGTCAACTTGCATAGAGAAATATTTAATTTCAAAAATACTCCTCCATTGGGAAATTCTTTAGCTCTTCCTTAAGTAGCTTTGCTTTTTTTTTCTCCTCCGTTCTTATCCTAAGGTAACAGAGTGTTTTGGTCTACTTTTGATGTGCCAGCCTAGGTACCCTTAGCTGAGAGACTACCAGTCCCATCCCTCAGGAAAAGAAATACAGTGTGAGGGGGCTTCCCTGGTGGCACAGTGGTTGAGAGTCTGCCTGCCGATGCAGGGGACACGGGTTCGTGCCCCGGTCCGGGAAGACCCACATGCCGCGGAGCGGCTGGGCCCGTAAGCCATGGCCGCTAAGCCTGCGCGTCCGGAGCCTGTGCTCTGCAACAGGAGAGGCCACAACAGTGAGAGGCCCGCATACAACAACAACAACAAAAAAAAGAAATACAGTGTGAGGGAAACCTAGCATGAAGAATGAACACATTGTGTGCTCTTAAGTGACTACCATTTAATCCATTGGCCTTGAAGGCTATCTGTAGGAGATCAAATCAATATTACTATTTGAAAGCATACGATTTTGTGCTAGGATCATAATCAATCCTGATAGAATGTGTATTTTTTCTTATAGCATGTTCTAAGTTATATAGTATTTTTGAGGTATAATGCAGGATATATTTTCATTTGAATATGTTTAATAAGCTGGCCCATCTTTGATATGTGTGGTAGATAAGAATGATTTCTCACTGCTCTACTAGGAGGCAGGGTAGGTTATTAATCAAGAGTCTGCAGTATGGACCTTTTACAGGGTTTGTGATTGTGGGTACTACCAGTTACCTTTCATTTGATCAGTGGTTTATATAATACTCTTCAAGAAAAAGAACCTAACTTATCCCAAAACAAATGTATATGATAGAGGGGTTCACTTTACTTTGTGTAGCTTAAAGAGTACAACTAAATTAGAGAACTTTAGAGGAAGAAAGCTTGGGCTCCAAAACCCATCAGGTTCTTCTCATCCTTGCTGGGGAAGCCGTTGAGTTTTTCCTCCCTTGACAAGGGCTCTTCTCATGACTGTTTCCTAGGAATACTCCTTCCCTTCAAAGATGTCCTCTCTGACCACTCTGGCTATTGGGGATCCCCCATTAAGCCTCTTACAGAACCCTCCTTATTTAACTCCAATAAGAATCAATTATTGCATTGTTCATTTATGGTTTAGCCAGCTCCCTAAAGAGTGGCATGGTGTTCGAGTTAAGGGCATAGGCTCTAAAACCATCACCCCTGGCTTAAATTCCTGCTCTGCCGCCTATTAGCTGCTTCTCTTTGGCAAGTTACTTGTACTCTCTCCCTTACCTGTAACTGGGGAAAATAGAGTTTCCACTTCACAGGCTTGTTGCAAGGAGTAAAGGAGCGAAAACTTGTAAAGCCCAAGGTAACTAACATGCAGTGTGCTCCCAATAAATATCAGGAGCTATTGCTTTAGTATTATTTTCCTTTGTGTTTCAAAGCCTAGTTTAATGCCTGGTACATGACTGGCACTCAATAAATGTGTATTAAAGATATGAAAGAATGGACATTCTGAAGAATGTTCCTAAGCGGAAAATTCCAACAATGGGAGCTGTTGCTCTTTGAGGTCATAAATACCTGTCAGTCAACAAAATTGCTGAAAGAACTTTTAGAAAGATTTTAGAAGTCATTCCATAATAGTGTGGGAGATGTAGCTAATCACTAAGATTTCTTCCAAGTGGAAGATGCTGATATTGATCTAAGGTTGTGCTCTCACCACTTCCCCTCTTTGGGTCCTAGTTTTCTCAAAGATAAAATAAAGGTTTTTGACTAGATCATCTCTAGGGTCCGTCCTATTCTAATATTCTATGATTCTATATGTGAGCCATCTGACTCTTGTTATTACTTTTTTTTTCTGCAAAAATTCCCATAGAATAGTTTTTCATTTGGCAACCAAAGTAACTTGGTTCAAACGGCACCTGGAACAGAGTTATTCTACCCCAGGGTCAGGGAGCCCTAACAACTGGTGACTGTGCTGTAGTCACTGCCACTTGGTGACAGGAACATAAACAGTCCATTTCCCATGCCACCTCTTTCCACTACCATACTCTCTTTCACTTCCCACCTTCCGCAGCAATACAGACTCGCCTTATGCATCTCCAAAACACAAGAATTCCACCCACGCAGCACTGCAGAAATTAGAGCCAAAAAACCCCTATTAGGTCATGCAAGCCACACCCCTTCTAGAGCAGGAACATCCTCTTCAACTAACATTTGAGCTCTCCTTCTGGCTCCAAAATGTGGCCAAGCTTTAGTGATTCCTGGATATGGTTTGAATAACAGTTTATAAGCATTCTGGGATCCTTTGAAAATAAAGGTTCCATATAAAGTTATTTTACTATTTTGTTTATTATAAAGTGGTTTTGTTGCTGTTGTTTGTTAATCTTCCTGGGAGTAGTCACAAGAAGATTTCTCAAAGAAGAAATTGTACCAGCAAGCCTTTGACCTGATTTTTATCAAATCTGATAGCCAGCCATTAAGAACCTAGCTGATTAAAGCCCTGATTGCCCTGTTGTAAATGTGCAATAAAAAAATAGTTTGGAAAACAATTAAAATATTTAAAGTATACGTGTTAATTATTGCTAATATATTTGCTCACATTTTCCTCAAGTTAAATTATATATTTATCATCAATGTAAATTCTGTTTATTTTTAATCGTATAACAATGCTTTATTGCCTTTGGATATGAAGTCTTATAACTGTTAATTTGCTAAACGTTCAACATTTTAAAAATGTTTGCCTGTTTCATTGTGCTGAACATACAAATCCAACTTATTACTCCAGGTGACAAGAAAGCCAGCTGATTAACACAAATGTCAAACACCACTGGGGATTCAACCCAAATCCTTGGCTACTATCCAGCCACTCCTCTGGCTCATAGACAATTTCATTATTTCTCTGTTAGAAAGGGAACATGAGGCTGGGAAACTGTCCTAGATGACACAGTAAGTAGGACTCCGCATTCTACTTAAGGCTTTCTTCTCTTGAAGAGCTTAAGGCAAATAGCCTAGGATAATATTTCTTTTTACCGTACACACAAACAAAATTAGCATTACTGTACCCATTTTACAGAGATGAAAGCTTGATTGTAGAGAAACGGGGCCACTGGTCATTGTTACCCAAATCATAGTGGAGTCAGAGAAGCCCCGATATCTGTCTCCTAAGTGCTAACGCATCTTCATATCCAAATGACCACATTTTCTTAATGAATCACTAGTAGTAGGATCTACAAAGCACTCTGCAAAATGTAAAATGCTACTAAAATGTATAATAGGCATAAAGTTCTGAACTGGGATAGTTTTTTTCTCCATCTGAAACTATATTAAAAGAAGAATTATTATAAGGAGTGGTACTAAACTCAACATATTATTAAGAAATTGATGTTATTTAAGATAATATAATAGGTTCCATATTTATCAATGTTTCATAAACTAAAGATAATTTCCTGAATTTACAAAAGCTGCTATTCACATTGGAAAGCTCTGGATAATTGCTGTCTATCTGACACAGGAATAATAATGCAGAGGAACCCAACTGTGGGCCATAGTTGGAATAAACCTCAACTTCCAAAACTTTCCAGCGAAACAAACCCCAGAGGGGGATAGAGACAGATATACACCACTGCGAGATTTCAATTGTCAAGTTTTCAGCAAAACTAGAGCAAGTTTTCAAAATAACAAAAAAGGGGCTCAAAGGATAAATAGCTATTGAAGGGAGTACTAGGAACACAATTTTCGGATCAGATTAGGAGGACATAGAATGGGTACAAACTAACAGAAAGTATTTTAAGGTTATATTGAATATGGGGCCAAGTGAAAGGAATACAACAGGTTCAGCAGTTTTAAAACCTTAATGATAAATGAATGAATCAGTGTGGGAGGATGTCAAAATTTCCTTAAAAGAAAGCATTCTGCATAGAAATGCAGCAGTTGAAGGCAATATAAAAACAGTAGCATTGGGCTTCCCTGGCGGCGCGGTGGTTGAGAGTCCGCCTGCCGATGCAGGGGACACAGGTTCGTGCCCTGGTCCGGGAAGATCCCACATGCCGCGGAGTGGCTGGGCCCGTGAGCCATGGCCGCTGAGCCTGCGCGTCTGGAGCCTGCGCTCCGCAACGGGAGGGGCCACAACAGTGAGAGGCCCGTGAAATGCAAAAACAAAGAAAAAACAGCATTTATGCCATACTCACCAAGATACCTATTTCTCCATTTAACACATTTGCCCATTTAAACATAGACACCACCTCATGGTGAAAAACACTATTAACCTAGAATTTTTGAATTTTAGGGACTAACATAGCCAACAAGTCTCATTTCAAGTTCGCTTTGAGTGATGAAGACCTTAGGAAGGCTGCTTGGATCGTGGCTTTGAGAATTTGGAGGCCTCACCTGGCTCAGTGGGAAGAGTCTGTAATCAATTATTGCTGCCTGTCATGGCTGTGGGAGAGGAAAATCCAAGCCCACTTGCCATTTATTTGATTTTCTGATCCAGTATAACCCTCTTCACTTACAGCTGAGGAATCTGAGGCATTGGTGGGATATGGGGTTACCTTTACGAATAAAGAGCTAGAGTGACTGGCCTAAGGGTAGACTGATATTGGGTTGGTCTTCTTTGCAGAATGCAGGTATCCTGATGTCAAGTTCCCTGCCCTTTCTTTCTACCAATTGCATTCTAAATTCTGATTGTTTGGAATTCAACAATAGATATGACTAATACCCAGTTACACTATAATAATATAATCTTAGTTCGTTCTACAAAAAAAAATCATAATACTTAAATATATTCTTAAACCTTTTCAAGCCCCTAATATCTATCTTTCTGAAAGAAAAATAATTTCTTACTAAAACTTAATTTCTCTAAGACATTGAATCCGATAAGTGTACTGTTTTTCCTAGGCTTCAAATTCTTTAGCCTTCTTTCTCTCTGTTTAGAGAGTTTATAAATCTCACTGACTTAATCCCATTCAGTGTGATACTAAAACTAGCAATGAAGTGTAGAGGAACCATTAATGTTCCAAATTCCTCGAAAATGCACACCATGGTGCCCTTGAGTAATCTCAAACTATTAGCCATAGTCCCTCGAAGCTCACAGCAAGCAGTATGGAATATCCATTGGCCCAGCATTTACCTTCTATAAGCACACCCTATACAGAATTACTTTTTAGAAATTCAAATGAAATATTTCAGGTAAGCAAATAGTTGTTGCCATTGTCATAACTGAATATCTAATATCCATACAAACATAAAATAATGCAGTACTAACAGGTGTTGCTCTTCACTTAAATTTCCCCACATAATCTAGGGTTTTTTTCACCTCGTATACAGACATACTTATTTTAAAACTTACTTGAGTGCACTCAACAAAGTCGAGAAAACAACATCTACAAAAGGCTCCTGGTGAAGAAACATGCAGAAACCAAGAGGATGGGTTGTAATGTATGCCTCGTGAGCACCTGGATTCTTCCACCATATTTGTCAGAACTCTCTGTACTATGTGTGCATTGGAAAATCGATGGCAAGTCTCTATTATGTGAGCCTTCTCTGAAAATCCTTTAACGCAGACAACACTTTTTAAAAAATAGCAAGGGATGGGGTAGTCATAGGGCATATCTTATGACTTTTACTGCTTCGCCTCTCCAGCTGCCCATTGAAGAGAGATTTGGGCTCAGGTTTACCTATCATGGCAGCATAGGCCCATGGGGACCCATGGAAGGTAATGAGGGGCTCCATTAACCAGTTTCATTATTTCATAAGGCCTAAGGGAATAACACACCCACCAATAATAAGGCTGCTAAAGCTAGAGTGTCAGATTACTTTGGGGCAAAATCTTATCAACTTCGTATGAAAACTCTTATTACTTCATGCTGATAAGAGTCTCTGACTGGCAACTATGTATGTGTTTGACTAATAAAGTGTTAAATAAAAACAAATGAATTGTTTTGTTTGGATATTAAAATTTTTCAAATCACAGAGTCCCAGATGTAGAAGATAATCAGAGAAGACTCATTTATATTAAGGGCTCAATGTCAATTTAATAACTTTAGTAATGATGGTGCTGACAGCGCAATAGCTAAAACTTACATGACATTTCCTAAGTGCCAGGAGCTGTTCTAAGCATTATACATACATTTATTCATTCAATCATCATAACAACCATATTAGGTAGGTCTTATTAGCCCAAAGTAGAGTTATAAGAAGTGAGAAAAGGGAGACAGAGGATCATCAAATGACATGCCCACAGTCATACAGATAGTAAAGGCTGAAGCAAAAATTTGAACCCAGGCAGTGTGCTTTAGAACACATTCTCTCAATTCCTTCCTTCAGGAAATACTATGGTTAAGGTCTCATTTTTAATTGGAACAAAGACCACAGAGCAGAGTGGCTTCCTTATCTGTAAAATTAGGGATCGTGATAGTTTTCTCAAGTTGTTGATAAGGTTTAAGAAATTCATTTTTATAAGATTTGAAACCCATCCCTGGAACAAAATAAGTGCCATTAGGTGTTTGCCAGTGTTAACAACAAGACTTTTTAAACTACAAAGCTTTTTTTCTCCTCTTGAGCACAGAACGAAATCCTGAGGCCAACCATCTCACAAGTGTTCAGTCTGGGTAACTTTGAAAATGATGTTGCTATTGTCTAACTACCAATAGGCAAGGAAATTCAAAGGGCTGCCTAAAAACAAACCATTAACTTAGCTTACTGGTGAAAGCTCAGCCCTACCTTCCCTCTGCAATGGGAGGGGGAGAGGAGGAGGACGGGACACTTTGTGCCTGAGCAGAGGTGTGTGTAAGCAGAGCCTGAGCACTGCCAGGGACCCTTGATGAGCTCTTCATTCTTTTCTCCCTGTTCACAAAGACTCCTGAGAGCCTGGTAATTTACCACTAAATCTGTGTGCATAGAAACAAACAAACTTTTAAACTACAACATTCACCACATGATATGTACATTCCTTGGACTAGCGTATCATTGCATAATATTGTTCAGTTTTAATAAAACTATCCTTTGAAGCTCTGTTGTGGAGGAGAGTAATTCCACAGCAGCTTTGAAGTATCCTCCCTTAAATAAAGTCAGAGAAAAAGCCATTGTTTATTTCACCACTATTTAAGAGTTAATGAGAGATTTGCACCTGTACAGCTGTTGTGGACCGAAACTAACTCATGGAGTGAATGTATTTTCTGCTTGAGACAGTTGTAAATGCCTTAAGTAAAAACACTGAGGACTGCTAATGGATAGGTTTATTTTAAAGCATGCCATCTGCTATCAATCATAGAGAAGTATAGGAAGCAAGTTTGGCTGGGCTCCCTCCTTGTGAGCCTGATAAAGACAGGGCTCCAGGACTCGAGAACATTGAGTCCTCAAGAGAATAAAACATCAAACCTACTCAGCAGCTCCACTAACAATAATAAAAATGCCTCTGCCTAAAGGTGACATTCTGAATTTACGATTATTTGTGTCTATAAAGTGTATTCTTTGGCTCCTGACTCATTCTGACTGTCTCACTCTAAGATCAATACATTAAGCCTGCCTGGAGTAAATGGAAATCCTCTCCTTTTATTAAACCAGCAGCCAGTACCTGAGTCGATCTAATGCCCTATAGGATCGCAGGAAGATTTTCAGCTCTGTTCTCTTCCGTTTTTAAGATTTTTCATGAGAAAATTACAACTGAAATCTATTTGAATTCACTAAAATACATAAATAACATAGGCAAGTTTACCTTTCCTAGAAGACAAAATAAAATGAAAGAAAATAAAAGACTGGATTGGAATTCATCCTACTATTCTTCTATCATGTGCCCATGATGATGCTGTCAGAAAATTACATATTAGAAATATGTTACAGTAAAATTCAGAATCGGTGGCTCAGAATCGTTATGTTCTTTATGCCGTGTGGGCCAAGCATGTTTTCAAGAGGACAAACATTATTTCCTCAGAAATCTTCCAGCTGTGGAATTATAACCAATATTGCTTTCAAAAATGGATCCCAAAGTATTCCTTGAAAAATGTCGAGCCTGGCTTATTAAAAGTGCTGCCTGCTGAAATCCTCAGTGGATGAAATGAGTTGTGGCATTGGAAACTTCCACAGCTTATAATGTTAGAATCGGCCTCAAATCTGCAGCTTAACTTAATTCTACTGCTAGCCTGGAAAACAGAGTGGTGAGTGTTTAGGGAAAACCCACCTGGCCAGCAAACTCATGAGCCTAATTAAAGTTAATAGAGAAATTAAAAGAGGAAAACATTGGCTCAGTAGTAGTAAGAAGAAGTGTATACGGCAATAGAAATTCAGGGCAGGAACTTATATTTTATACTATGCATTTGTTAGAAATACTCCTTCCTGAGTACATGAAAGAGGAATTTGTATTATTTGACTTGCTAGGTATTATGGGTGATATGTTAGAGTTCAATATATTGTTTTCATGCTGAAGAAAACGAATGTTTTAGGTTAAATAGTAAAGTGGAAATACTGATTCAGTCAATGAATACACTTTCAGGTCTGCTATGCACGCAGCAGATTCGGTAGGTTCTGTAATATTAGAAATGTCAGCAAATTACTATTACTACATATACCATTAGTTATGTTAGTAAAAATATCAGTAATATATGTAATATTACGAAAAGGCATTATCCATGCCCTTCATGGAAAAAATATCTAACATTGAATTAAACTGAATTCTACAGCAATGTAATAGTGCCAAACTTAAGAGCTAAATTCTTAGAGATAAAAAATGCTTTAAGAGTTTAGGAAAAAAGGGAGAAAAGTAAAAACTCCAGTAGCCATGAAAAACTGGTTAAGAAGCCTTGCATCATTTTCTTAAAAATAAAAAGAAGAGATAAAATGAATAAAGACAGTCTATAATTCACACTTTAAAGGATATAAAAGATACTTACCTATTGAAATTTCAGTGTCCTTTCCAATGCAACATGGGATTCAATGTTGAGTCAAGTTACAAAACATGTCTGGGGCAGAAGGAAGCACCAGTAATGCTTTATTCCTTTGACAGTAATTTTAAAAAATGAAATTTCCATACTGATCAAGCAGGAAATATATTATTATACAAGTGAAGCAGAAGGTCAGAGGAGGAGTGCAGCCAGTGAAGGGCACCTGCCTCATGGAAACAGGCAGCCTCTCTCTACCCAGGACAAGCTGACTAGTGCCTTGAGAGGAAGAAAACTCAATCTTACCAGATCCTTCAATTTATCAAAGGAAGCTGAAAACCTGGCTTTTAAGTAATACTTCCTAAAATGTTAAAGAGGCTTTATGGTCAAACTAAACCCCTTCTACCACTTGGGACAGGTCTACCAATCCTGCTCTGGGTTTTTCAATAGTCCATGTCATAGAGAATCCTGAATCTTTAATTCTAGGAATTCTGAAAATAAGGCTATACATGCTTCCCAAGGCTCCTGTTTTACATTTGAATTCCTTCTATATGATGGCATTCTGTCGCTCTTCATGAATTCATGAAGCCAATTCTGTGAACGATTTTAGAAGAGCCAGTGCATTTCTGAAAGTGCTGAAGCTTGGTGTGTTTCTTACACCAGATTTCCAATCACTGACAAATAATTCAGTGGCACACTAATGAAAACAGTACTGCGATGGGGCCTGTGCTTCTATGATTAGACATTAGTGGCCACGTCAAGAAGAGAAACTGAAGATTAGCACAGTGATTTGTTCCCCCAAACCTGAATCATTTAATCTTCTTTCTTTAGAAACCAGTGGCCTATGAATATGGTAAAAGAATTAAAACCACATTTATAAAGTGATTTCTAAAAGATTTTAACATTTTCAATAAAAAGGATTGGTCATTAAAATATAGTTAATAAATATTATTCAGAACTCATTACCTTAAACATTCCCTACTTAGAAAGTGTGAATACTCACTGACTGAATTGTGAGAAGGTTATAATACCAGATAGGTATTATGTGATGTTTTCACAGTTAATTTCTGCAGCATAAGAGCTATACATTGGGAAAAGGAAAAGTTTAAACCAAAATAAATCTACTCTTTTGCTTCAGGAAGTATTATTTTATCACACCATTTAAGTTAGGACCTGTGTGAATTGTTAAATATTGCTGCCAATTCTAACTACATATAATTCTATACTATCAGGTAAATGTTTCTGAAAACATGCATTTACTAATTCCATCAATGAGTATTTATTGAATTCTTACAGGGTTCTATTCCTGGTGCAGAAAAAATATATATCTTACTTAAAGTTACTGAATTGGAAATCATTAACTTTGGTTTATTTTCCTTGCATTTTTCATTAGACAGTCTCTAATTCAAAATTATCCATGTTAAAAGTCAGATGCATAAATAGCAACAGTTTCTAAGACAGAAGGTCTTGCTGCATACCAACACTTATCAGACATCATCTACACAATGTGTAAGTTGCTGTTAATATTGTTGACAACCCTTTTGAATTTAGAACATCAAACACTTGTGATATCAAGAAACAGGTGAACATTTGGGAGGTAAATATTCCAACCAAATAATTCAAATGCTAATCAAAATCAATGACCTACATGTAAACAAAGAACAACATTAACAATAAAATCAATCTGTTGTATATTAGAAAGAGTTCGGGGCTAGGACTTATTTGGACTTTATCACAAAGTAACTTCAACCTTGATAAAAGAGATCACCTCTCTGTACTTATCTTTTCTCCTTGAGAAAGTAGAGAGAGGAAAGTGGTCTCTTACCTCTCTGGCTAGAATTTCTTATATTTTTTTAAGCTACTTCTATTCTGTGGAGATTAGACTTATGAAACAAAGATGATGTTTTCCTATATGCAGTTGGATGTGGATATGTTAATAATTTGTAATATTTACAGATTGGGTAAACGTTTTTAATATATAATAAAATGCTTTTCTACCTATCTATCTATCTATCCATCCATCCATCCATCCATCCAACCATTCTACCTAAAATGCCAAGCTACAAAGAAAACCACTTTTACAATTTGGCATATTTCCTGATAGTTGTTTACTCTATGCTGTTATACATACATATTTATATAAATTTGTCACTGAACTGTATTTTCTATTCTTCTTTTACTCTACATTATATCAAAAATCTTACTCCATATCAGTGGATATTCTTTAAAAACATAACTACAAAATCTTCCATTAGACGGACATATTCTAGTTGATTAGACACTTAAGTTGTTAGACACTTAAGTTGTTTTCACTTTTTATCTTACAATAATAGACATTGCTAATAAATCTTATTGTACATTTATGAACATTTCCTTGAGATCAATTCTTGGGTATAGATATGCCATTTTTAAAGCTCTTGACTTGTACTAAAATGCCATCCAAAAAAATTGTGTCAATTCACTCTGCCACCAGTGTAGAAGACTGTCTATTTTTGATCAACACAGTGGTGTGTGTTACATCAATATGATATGTGGCCCATAACATGAGACTTTTTATGGCTTCCTGGAGAGCAACAGGGGAAGGAGTGCCACCTTAATCTCTAATTTTCTTAATCAGTCTTTGAGTATTCTTGAAAGCTTAAAACTAGGCACTGTGCCTACCTCTTACACACACACACACACACACGGCTGTCATGGTCATACATGTAAGATGAACCTTCTGATGACAGCAAACAGACCCCCACTGACATACACAATCAGGGAAGGGAGGACTTTTCTGAGACCACTTGGTTATAAGCCAGCTGTCAAGAGGCCATGGAGGGTGAGAGTGAGTCTTCAGGGGATCCTGCCTGGTTGAGAATACAGCTTCTAAGGTGATAGAAGTGTAGATGGAAGAGATCTTTCCCTTTATCTACTAGAGAAAAAAAACCGTTGCCAGGAAATGAAGTATTTTCAAAACCCAACAACAACAACTAAAAGAAAAATTTGCTAATTTTGCCAGCTAGCACAAGGAACTCGGCCACCAGTCAAAAGGCTCTGTGTCCAATTCAGAGCTGGATTAACTTTAACAAAAATTTCCCCCTTCAGCCACCTAAGTGTCTGTTGAATTAGGCAGGAAGCCAAGCTGGGATAGAAACAGTCACTCACATGAAATGTCCGTTTCCACTTGGATCTCTGTGGCCCTTTCCCATGTCATGGTGAAAAAATGCTTCCTTTGCCTGGATGTTTTCAGGATGCCTTGGTTTGAAGAGGAAGTCAGATTTGCTGTTCAGAAGGCGTCTACAGGAGGGGAAGCCACAGCTTTGCACACTCAAAACCAGGCTGTCCATGCCTTAAAAAAAAAAGAAAGAAAACTATTCCTCTCCCACTCCTACCCATGATTTTGATGTTGAAAGGAACCTGTTGTGGTTTAAATGACTCGGTCAGTTCTTCTGGGATTTTCCAAAGTTTCCTATAAAAAGAAATCTGTGGGAAATGAGTGATTGCATAATCACTAACATATGCCCATTTCTCTAAACCTGTTATCTTTTGGTGTTTTGAAATGCATTGTCCCAACTACTGAATTGCTATTTTCTAATAGTTTTAAGTTGTGATGCAAATTGTATAGTCTCTCTCTTTTTTAACATTTGAAGGGTACCTAGTTAAAAAAAAAAAGCTAATACCACAAAAAGTAAGGCCAGGTTGTGTATGCAGCAAAATTAGCAGGACAGGATAATGAAGAGTGGGAAAATTAGGCAATTATCCAGATAAAAGGTGAATGGAGGGAAAACTTGTTTTTGTCAATTACCTGTATACCTTAAATAATATTTTTAGCCTGACTTAAGACAGTAAATGCCTCTATTTTCTTTTTCAGAAGTGTATATTTGGCTAACTAGTAAGATTATTTGTCTATTTTATCCAGAGTAGACACACAACTTATTCATTTTTTTATTTAAAAAATTAAAGCACCTGGGCCCAGAAAAACATCCTTAAAATTGAAGGAAGCCTGGAGATAGAGCCTAAAGAGCATCACATTTCTATGTGGGGTGGGTGAAGGAAATAAAATTAATGCTATTCAGTTTCCATGAGGATGAAGATCACTGATGCCTGGTCTTCAGTTTATTAACTGAGTTATAGATAAAAAATTTCAGAGTCTGCCCTTCCCAGCAGCTGCATAGCAGAGAATCCACAGGTTTATCACTTACTGACACCAAAGATCCCACAAGAAAACGGAGGCTAAAATGAACCAGATCTTTTTTCAAACTTCTTTCACTATTACTATCTTTTGTGAAAAGTTGAAGAGTCCAGTGAGGTACTGATGGTTGATCAGAGGGACATGTGTCAGTACCCTATAAACTAAGGCTTCCCAGCAGGCATTCAGCTAGGGGACCAATGGTTCTCAACCCTGGCTGTAAATCAGAATCACCTGGGGAACTGTCGGACTACTCATGCCTCGGGTCTGCTCTACACCAGGTAAATCTGACCATGGGCACAAGACCAAAACATAGTTGTTTTTCTATAAGGTCTATGGGTGGTTCCAATGTGTGGCCAGGGAACGGACCCACCTGCATGTTGTTATGGCATCAAGGACTTCTCTGTCTTAAACCTCAGTCCACTTGATTGTGGATACATTGTTGAATGTAGGATCTTTATAACTATGTTACACTATAAGAATGTTTACTTTGCTACTGCTGTATTCACAATACCTAAAATGACACCTGAATTAAAGTAAGTTTAATGCATATTTACAAATAGTAATAATAATTGAATGAATAATTATAAGGCAACTTTTTTTTTAACAGTGAATGATTATTTTACGTGATGGAAAGGTTATGAGAGGAAATTTTTAGCATAGGGCATTATTGTTCAGAGAAAGCTTTATGAAAATAATGAATCTTTGCCAGGGTCTTGAAGGCAGAATGAACCGTGGCTTGTGGAGAAGAAGAACTGTATGAGTGGAGATAGAAAAGGCTAGTGCTAAGCATTTTGCAGGATGAGAGAACTAAAAATTCCACTTAAGAAGTATCTAGTACCACTGTCCATGCTTATGCCAGAATATCTGAATCTGTGGAAAAAAAAATCTACTCAGTTTTAAAGGAATTCTAGAAAATATTGAAAGCTAAATGTACACAAGAAATAATTCACATTCACAAAAAAAGGGAAAGCTAGGTGCTAGCAAATATATACAGGTAATAAATAACATTTCAATAACTTAACTTCATGTTACAGGAATGTTTTCAGTTTGGGAGAGTAGGAAAAAGCAAAATAATATTATATCTTTACTCCCATCAAAACTTATACATCACATCTTCATTGATAAGATGAAGATTCTGAATTAAATCATGGTACAGTTAAGGGGAGTCGTATCTTGTTGAAGTTTTCATATTTTATTTGTAGGATAATAATACTGTGTAGTCAAAATTGAAATAGTTTTTAACGTGTCTTAGTAAAACAACACAACCAGTTTTTTCCTCTAGCTATGGAACTGATAATTTTTTCTATGATTGAGCATTAGATGAAGTAGTTGGCTCATGTTTACAAGCCATATTGTATATCTCCCTGAAATCTTTGAATACGAGAATCACAAATACTGACAAAATGATCAAACATAGAACTTCATGAAAACAAGGAATCCTATGAGAACTGAAACTACCAGGCATACATCAATTGAGGAGAATGAAGGGAAATAGAGTCTCTATTATGTACAGCGGTCTCTTTCTCTCTACCTCTCTGGATCCTCCCCATTCTTATTTGTATTGTGTAGAGAATACAATTGAATTTATGTAAGTTAAATTCATCTCTAGTGAAATGCAACTGAAGTCACTTTATCATTATCAAGCTAAGAAGCATATTTGGCATGCTATGATATGGGCTTCTGTTCTCTTATCTCTGCTCAAAGTTTTTGGGTATGGTTTAGATTAAGGGATGCAGAAAGAAATGAATTCATTTTTTTAAATAATAACAAAGTTTGAAAGAGAACTAACATGTTGGAACATAGTCAATATATAAACAGATCTCAACAATCTAGAATTGCAAAGAACTGTAACGACAGATCAAAATATAAACTTGTGGATTTCAGTTCCAAATATCAGTCAGTTAATTTCAGTAAGACAAATACATACATTTACATGAAAAAGTCTACCTGTTGAAGATGAACCCAAAATCAAGAACTATAATGGTAAGAACTCTGTTAGAATAATGAGAATCTATAGGCTAATCAAAAACAACTACACAGGGCTTCCCTGGTGGCGCAATGGTTGAGAGTCTGCCTGCCGATTGCCCCGGTCCGGGAAGATCCCACATGCCGCGGAGCGGCTGGGCCCGTGAGCCATGGCTGCTGAGCCTGCGCGTCCGGAGCCTGTGCTCCACAACGAGAGAGGCCACAACAGTGAGATGCCCGCGTACCGCAAAAACAAACAAACAAACAAAAAACTACGCAGTAGGAATGCACTTTTTTTTTTTTTTAGGAATGCACTTTTAAATTTAACTTTTAAGGATACATTTAGAACGGTAGTGATAAGGTGATAATAAAAGTTACAGATAAAAAATAAATCTGAATCCCCCTGTTCTAATTTCAAATACATATATAATTTTTCCAAGTCTCCAAATATTTTTAACATAATAAAATTTTAGCAAAATAAATTTTATCAGTGATTGCCTCAGTGGCATTTATCAAGGTAAATGAATGAGTCTTAAGGCAACTTGGAGTTGCTTAAAAGGTGTTTAAGAGGGCTTCCCTGGTGGCGCAGTGGTTGAGTCTGCCTGCCGATGCAGGGGACACGGGTTCGTGCCCCGGTCCGGGAAGATCCCACATGCCGCAGAGCGGCTGGGCCCGTCAGCCATGGCCGCTGAGCCTGCGCGTCCGGAGCCTGTGCTCTGCAACGGGAGAGGCCACAGCAGTGAGAGGCCCGCGTACCGCAAAAAAAAAAAAAAAAAAAAAAAAAAAAAAGGTGTTTAAGAGCTAGTAGTTTTCATAGTTGTTTCATATGATTTAAATGAAATAAAACAACTTTTTATTGTGGAGAAATAAAATGGTTCACCTGGAATGACCTCGGATTCATGATCATTATAAAGGTAGAACTGTAGATTTGGAAGGGACGTAGCAACCGTCTAGTCTGAAATCCCTCTTACTGAAATACTTTCTTGATAGTACATGGAATCCCAGAAGGAAAGAAATCTTATAAGTTTATTAATACAAGTATCAGTAAGGTGTTTGAATCTCTTTTAAATCATATCTTCTACATACACATTTAATGGGTCACCTAGTCACTATTAAAACATGACTTTGAGATGCAGACTCTTCTTTTTTTTTTGCGGTACGCGGGCCTCTCACTGTTGTGGCCTCTCCCGTTGTGGAGCAACAGCCTCCGGACGCGCAGGCTCAGCGGCCATGGCTCACAGACACAGCCGCTCCGCGGCATGTGGGATCTTCCCGGACCGGGGCACGAACCCGTGTCCCCTGCATCGGCAGGTGGACTCTCAACCACTGTGCCACCAGGGAAGCCCTAGACTCTTAACTGTTGGAAAATTTTGGTGATTCAAATTGACATTTTCAGCCTCGACCTCTCTCTTGAACTCCAGACTTCAATATTCAAGTGGTAACTAATCACCTCTACTTACCATATTTAAAATTGAATTCTAATTTTCATTCTTTCCTATCTGTTCCTCCTCCAGGGTTTTCTTCTCAATGTATATTGTTAACCATACTGTCATCTTAGTTTCATATAAAGAAATTGCTGATATTTGGGTTTACGTCTGCCCTCATGTTATTTGCTTTCTAGTTGATCTACCTGTGTTATACATTTTTCTTGAAGTTTCTTTTTGATTAATCAAATATTCTAATCATTTTACTTCTCTCTTCTATTATTTTGCTAGCTGTACATTTCTAGCTTTTCCTTCAGTGGATACCTTATAAATTACAACATGCATTCTTTGCCTATTACTGTCTATTACACATTTCCTTGTCTTCATATATGGTGATTTCATTTTTATAACTACACAGGCCCAAACCTTGGAGTTAACTTTGATTCTTTTCTTTCCCCCACATATACAACACACCAGGAAGCCCTTTGATTCAACTACAAAATATGTTCAAAATTCAACCATTTCTAGCTACCTCCACTCCTAGCCATCTAAGTATAAACTAATACCAGCTTTTATCTAGCCTATGCAGACAGCTTCCTCACCAGTCACCTCTCCTCTTGCATCACTAGAATCTGTGTTCCACTTACTGTCAGAGGAATTCTTCCAAATAGAAGCCATATGATATCAGTACTATGCTCACAACTCTACAGAAGCTGGCCATCTCACTTAGAACAAACTTCTGAATCCTTACCTTATCCTTAGAGGTAAAGCACAATCTGATCCCAATCTCCTCTGTAGCCTCACCTCCTACGAGGTTCTCTGTCTCTCCTCTCTAACCCTCACTGGTGCCCTTATTATTCCTCAGATACGACCCACACAGCCCCTGCCTCAGAGCCTTTGAATGCCTACTATCCTGTCCTGGAACAATCTTCCCACAGTTACCCACATGATTTGTTCTCTCACTTCAGTCAGATCTCTGCTCAAATGCCACCTCCTCAAAAAGGGATTCTTTAAATACCTTTTCTGAATCCACACGCCCTCCCTCTTTATCCTCTTGCTCTGTTTTTTTTCTGTTCATAGAAAAGCCTGATGCGCTCACCATTGGTCTACTTGTTTATCGTCTATTTCCCTTTATATGCAAAAATCATGGAGATAGAGATTTTGTTTCTTTGGTTTCCTCCCCACTATCTTAAAAAAAGCTCGAATAGGCCTCAATAGAAGCTCGATGGATATTTATGAAATTAAGTAATGAATTAATCAATGAGTTCTAATTGTTAGATAGTTACATCCCTCCCATGTATTCTCATTTCTCTATTCATGTTCTGTCTTTCACAATTTTTCAAAAGAATTCCTTATATTGGATTATCCACATCCAGCTCTCACCTGGAATACACCTTCCTGGAGAGTGTCACATCATTCAGGGCTGACTATTCCTTATACATGGTCCTCAGAGGCCAGGCAGAGACATCCTGTCATATGCATCCTGCTGAGCTGCCATCTCTCCTCTCCATTATTACTGGCCCAGCCACCCAAGAGATGCTTGCTCTGGGATACTTCTTGATTACTTACCCTCTCGATTGCTAACTGCTTAGCCTGTTTTTAAGTGAAATTCACACACAGTCAAAACTGTTGCTGCTAAGGACGGAGTACTGCTGAAAGTAAGGAAATGCATTACGTTATTTTCCCTAAGCAGTCATGTATTTCTCTCTCTCCCTCTCTCTCTCTCTCTTTCATTACCAGATAGAACGGAGCTGTCCAACAGAAACATAAGCCACAAATGCAAGCCACATAAGTCATTTAAAATTTTCTAGTAGCCACATTTAAAAATAGAAAAGAAATTAATTGTGATAATATATTTTATTTAACCCAGTAGATCTGGACATTATGAGCCAAATATGCAGTCCATATGATGGTACAAGTTCTTGCACAAACTATGCAGGGGATGTAACAGTCTGGCCACATCATGAATCTTTCCGGGCATTAAACTAAAGCAGTGGTCACTCCCACATAGAATGTTAAAAAACTATGCATGATTCTCAAGGTGCCGGGGTGGAAGTGGGGTGTCAAGCAGGGTACAGGGGCTCAGGTCAGGTCGTTGGTGCAAAGTGAGGGAATGAGAGGTGGGAGTTAGAATCATCTCAAAGACATTTTGAAATTTTCACGCAGAGAGAATAGAGAGAAAAAGCATATGTGGTTTGAAAAAATGCCCCAGACAATTTAGAAGTCACCTCATTTCTTCTCTCAACTTGAGACCCAAAGTGGGAAAGAGAGGTCTTCCAATGGGAATGGATAATTAATAGAGACTCTTCCACTCCCAGCACTTGAAGATTACATGATACAGAAGCTTGGCATTCCCCCAGCTCTCTCCTAAATCATCCCACAACATGTAACACTCATTTTTCCAAATAGAGGTGAAAGATTATACCCTTAATGTCCATTTTAGCTAAATACATCCCTTTTGGCCTAATGTGTGAAACATAACTAGATTAATGATCAAAGACTATGAAATCTGACTAATGATCAAACTATGAATCAAATCACTGCTACCTCTCCTTTACCACCCTCTCCCTCTGCTGGGTTTTCTCTAGCACAGGATTTTTCACAGGATAACACCTGGTCTTTGTGTCCTTTGGACTCAGACTTTTAGCCTCTTTGAGTTGAAGAGGATGAGGTGGCATATTAGAACATAAAGTTATTAAGAAATCAAAATTAAATATCAAAGAGTTGTCATGCCATTGGGGACAATTTCAATTTGGATTTTCTCTCTCTCACCATTTTATATCCCATGATAGAGGCCGTTACGTGTGGGGGAAGTATTCCAGTTAGTTGACCAATGGTCTGTGAATTCATATATTGGCATCATCCTAATTCTGCTCTGTGACTTGATTCCTGTCTCAAAGATTTACACTATAACAACAGTATTCTAGATATTTGAGTTTCCCTGTAAAGACAATAAAAAATTATGTAAATAAATGTTTTCAAAATGCTTTGGAAAAAAATTTTTAAATCACCAAAAGGCTTTGTTTTTCATTGTCAGATGCTTTCTTTCTCATTTTTAGATGACCAGCACAGTGACAGAGACAATGTTCCTGAAGGGTTTTTTTTTCTAATATGCAAACTCCTTGCTTTGAAGATTAAGAGTTTAGTGGCACACAACTGTCTGTGTAGCTTTAAATGCTTTAATTATTTCAAATACATATTTAAAATTCAGACACCTAGTGTTACTTAAATGCACCCAGGTTTTTGTGGTTTAATAATAACATCTGTTTTGGTTTTTCAACCACAAAAGTGCGTTTAATCTGTTCTTCCTTTAGTTGAACTTTTCACATCTGCTTCGGCTCAGTTCCCATAAGCTAAAGACCAGATCTTTTCCAAAAGTAAGAAGTCTACCTGTACCACTGTTGTTCCAGCTCAAAAGATCTGTTTTTAATACCAGCTGAATATTTCAAAAGAATAACAGAAATAAACTCCTACCCATAATGCACTTCTTATACTTTTTTGGCTTACATATTATCATGCAGTCATTTTGTAAATGCAATGCTGGGTGGAAATTTTAAATTAAAACAGTGAACTGTCAGATCACACATACCCAGTTTGTTCCCACACCCCTAACTTTCTGAATGATGAATAAGGAGCATATTTTTATTAAGTTAGTTATATGTGAGAGAGTTACACCAAGGATGGACAATGTCTTAAAAACATTAGTTTGTTTTGGACGCGTACCTAATGCTTATCTGCAGCCCATGGGTCCTGAAAAGTAGGCTGGAAAATGTTGCAAGGACAACATTACTTCACAGATTTTCCACAATTGTTTGCTGCCTCCAGACTTCAGCTGTACTTCTGCCCTATTTATAACCAATCCTGAGAAACATACCTAAAATCAGGGACCCTGAAACCAAATCCTTGGAAGTGTCTGCAAAACAACCAAGGTGCTGAGAAGAAAATTTTTTCTTCAATTATAAATTTGCTTGAGAAAGTTATTGAATAAATGGGTTAGAAATGTGTTGTTTTTCTCAAGTGGAAGGATTAACTCTCGTTATCAGCATACACGAGATTGAACAAAGCTGAATATTCACTCTTTACTTGGACAAGATTTAACTGATATCAAGTTAGTCTAATTATTTTATTTAAGAAATTATTTTTCCTGACACATGATTATGTAATTATATTTGGTCCTGTTTCCAGGACAGAGTAACACAGAATACTGCAATTAGTAGGTGTTCAACTCATGTTTGGTGAATGAGGCCTAATGAAGCAATATAATGGGGAGAGCCTGGTGCAGTACCTTTGTCTATGCAAACAAGATGATTTCATGATTTGAATAATTTCCCAATGCCTAACTAACGTAAAAAGGGACTATCAGTGGAGATGATTCAACTTAACTAAAAAATATTTATTGGTTACATGATATGCACTAGTCACTACAATAACCATGATAAGAAAGGCTAGGATGGGTAGGCACTTCACAAGGTTAAAGTATAAGATAAGCCTGACAATTATTAAAAATGCTTTAAGAAAAATTTTAAAAGCACTGATATGGTGAAGCTAGCATTTGAGATAGGCCTTAAAAGAAATCAAAATTTTGAGAGCTTTGAATAGGAGATGGTCAGGAAATGAAAAGCAAGAAGGAAAGTGACCTGGTAAAAGATTCTGGGTCTAGAGAACAGTACTAGGAAAAGTAGGGAATGACAAGAAGTCTAGTTTGTGGGGGCTTCCCTGGTAGTGCAGTGGTTGAGAGTCCGCCTGCCGATGCAGCGGACACGGGTTCGTGCACCGGTCCGGGAAGATCCCACATGCCGCGGAGCGGCTGGGCCCATGAGCCATGGCCTGAGCCTGCGCGTCCGGAGCCTGTGCTCTGCAATGGGAGAGGCCACAACAGTGAGAGGCCCACATACCACAAAAACAAAACAAAACAAAACAGTCTAGTTTGTCTGGAGCCCAGGTTTAGAGAGGATTAGACAAGGATAAAGTTAGAAAAGTCACTCCGTGGCGTGCTGTAGAAAGCTTTAAATGCTAAGCCAAGGAACTTGTACATAATTCAGTAGGAAATGACAACCTGGATCTTCAAACAAGGTTTCTTTAATGTAGCATTCAAATAATTACCACACATTTTCAGTCACTTCGCGAGCATTTACAGAACCAAAGAATTAACACTCTTTTCCAACCTTGGTCAAATATATTTGGTGTAGTTTTTAGATTCATTTTTTGTTTAAAAGAGAATTCATGGGTGGGGGTGAGGACAGGGGATAGGAGGATGCTGTCAAGTTTCTTGATTCTTAGATTAGTTACTGGGCTTGGAGATAAAGGAGAGAAGGCTCTTGTAAGGTTCATAAAGCAAAACCACACATTCCCTGGAAGAAAGAAGGAAATTCTAAAAAATATAAGTTTTTCTACTCATGCTTGGAACTTCTTGCACCCAAATACTCAAAATTAAGTGCTTATCGTGATCTATTAGACTATGGACAATTGTAAAAAGTAAGCTCCACATATGGGCCATTAATCGAATGAGAGTAAACAAGATATTTTTTAAAAGACAAGAAGCAAAGAGAATTCAGTTTTTTACGTTGTTGAGAGAATCATATATAAATTCTAATTGAGAAAGGCTCCATGATGAAATATCTCTATGGCTTTAAATAGGAGTGATGACATGTTGAGAAAAGTAGAATTTTGTTGTGTTTTTTCCCATCATGATGTCATAAATATATAAACGTGGGTCATATCCTCACTAATTCACTCATTTATTTACCTTTTACTGAGACATGACTATGTGAATGGAGTCTTAATATAAAGGTAAAAAAAAAGATTCAACATGCCCCAAATGCCCCAAGCTAAATTACTATTCTTATCCCCATTTTCTCCACCCTCACCCTCATCCACTTTCAATATTCTCTCCCAGCTACTGAGTAATACAAAGCACCACTCATGATCACACCCTCCCCTCCTCTCCCACATCCAACTCAACATGTCTTACAACTTTACACATGAAATCTTTTTCAATTCCAATTCCATCACCAATACGACCACATTCATCCAAGCCACCATCATGCCGTATGTAGACGACTACAATAGTATGGTATGTAATCCACTTGCCCTTCTCCAATTCATTCCCCGTGCAGCAGGCAGATCCATACGACCTTGGCACTACCTCAAACCCCAGTCTCTATCCCTTCCCATTACTATTAGGATTTTGCTCATTGTAGTACCTCTAACATTTAGCTATGAGTGGAATTGCATTCAAGTTAATCAAAGATGTGGTCACTAAACTCAGATGGGAAGAAAGACTGGTAAACAAATACTGGAATAAATGAGGTAACTGGAAACATGGAAAGATTGGTAATTTCACTCTTACTCTCAGAGGTAACTAACTTTCACATGAAAAATAAAACATTCTTTTCCACGACGCAATATTATCTTTGCTTTTTCATGGTGTTCCCATGGCTGTCACTGGTTTGGTATTTTGGAGTTGGTAGACTTGATTTAGAATATGAGAAACCAAATTCTTTCGTAGTAAAAAGCAAGTTTTAAAAAGTTAATTCATTAAAAAAAAAAGAATTTCTCAAATATTTTTATAGTCTTCCTTTAAAATCTTCCCCATTTCATTGGTCACAGTATTTCCAGGACTATGTTATTACCCCAGATTTGGGGTAGGGCTGCTATTAAGGAGGCTACCCAGACTCAGTTCTTAACTTATTTCAGAATTCCACAATGTGTTTTCCCTTCTCATAAAGGATTAAAACCACATCATCACATCATGATAGAACAATCTGTAAGAATCACAATGCTTTTAACAAGTAAGAAATGGATTAAAAAGCACTTTATGTCTTGTTAAAGAAATCTTCCGTTCCTCAGAAGCACTTTTTAGCGTTTTAGAAGTGGCATTTGATCTGACTGACATATTGACCAGTAATTTGAACAGAAGATGGATCATTTCCACTTAGATCACAAAGGGAATATAAATTTGTGACTGTAAATTCAAGAGAGACAACTTCCAAAGAATTTCTGTAGAATAACCCCTCTCACTCTAAAACAGCTTTAAAATTGTTTTAGATTCTTCCTCATACTCTTTAATAAATTAGTGTCCAAAACCATACACAGTACTAACCTATTGTTTTTATTTGGATTTGCAACTAGACCAAAGCAGAATTTGTCTTAAAGTGAAAGGTGACAAAATACCCACCCTCTATTCCTATTAATAGAAAGCACTATACTAATAGCCAAAAGATTACTGGGCAGTGTTTTTTTGTTGCTGAGTTTGTGTTTCTGTTTTCCATTTTTGCTATTTGTTACTACTCACACATGAACACTAATTAGTTTTGGTACCATATTCTCATTGATTAACAGCTCCTCAAGTTGGAGATGGAGAGTTATCACATCTTTTTCTAAAATTCTTTAAATAAAAAGCCAAATATGTCTGACCATAACACGACAGTAAACCGATCACCATTTCACCACTATGTGAAACGACGTACTGAGTCAGCCAAGCATCTCCAGAACATATTGAAATATTTCCTTTCAACTACACGATTAAAGTCAGTATCTAGATCACCACCAATATTAATTACTGACTTTTATTACTTGGTTTTGTTTTCATTGTTTATAAAACAAGGAAGGACTTAATGCAAGTATATAAAGGAAAATACATATGTACATATGCATTTTGAAAGGGTTTTTGGTAATTCTTATTCCAACCAAGAAATGTCACAACTCAGATCATGGATGTTGTGTGAATACTTTGAAGGATCTAACATGATTTTCTGGAAACGTAACCACACAAAAAGTAATTTATGGGCTTCCCTGGTGGCACAGTGGTTGAGAGTCCGCCTGCCGATGCAGGGGACGTGGGTTCATGCCCTGGTCCAGGAAGATCCTACATGCCGTGGAGCGGCTGGGCCTGTGAGCCATGGTCGCTGAGCCTGCGCGCCCGGAGCCTGTGCTCCGCAACGGGAGAGGCCACAGCAGTGAGAGGCCCGCGTACCGCAAAAAAAAAAAAAAAAAAGTAATTTATTTATGGCACTTAAGGATTTATCACCTAAACATATAAGTTCATGCATTTCCATTGTATTGATCTTTATTTTGCAAATGTTTCAGCAGCATTTACTATCACTGAAGTAGTGGCAACATGTTCTACTTAAGATCAAACAATCTCCCGAAATCTGGCAAGATTTAACAGAAATTTAAAACAATGCTTTCCTGGGAAAACGCTAACCATCTGCAACTGTTATTATTAACACTATTCTTTTCTCTTTTTTCTTCCTGTATTATTTTTACTTCCTGTTGCTCTCAAAGCTTTCTATCATTAGCAATTAATTGTAAACAAATGGTTGAAGAAGATGTTTGCATTTATGACTTTTCTCATAAGTCAAACAAATACAGTGTCTTGTTTCAGTCATGAATGAATTTCCTGTCCACACACAGGTCTACCTGAGCTCTGCTAAGAAAAATGCATAGCAAAACATGCAAATGATTGCTTTCAGAAAAGAGAGATATCATCTTAAATAATACTCTTAATGTACTTATAATAGTTGGATGAATTTCTCTAAAAAGAAAAAAGTGTTAAACATGTTACTAGGGGCTACTTTAAATTAGTAGTTTAAGTCAGTGTTATTTAAAGTAGAAAACACATATTTAGAAACATTTTCACATAAAAAGAAATTGAAAACGTCAGAACATAACCTGTTGTTTTGTATTATTTTGTCCTAAGCACGTAAGCCCAGCCACACTGAAGGAAGCTGTCATAAGCCAAATTATGTCCCCATTTTTTAGTCCTTGTCATAAACATCAGGATACATTGTCCAACGCCACTTACTTGTATCTCTGCCAGAGTGAATACACAGTTACTTGTTCAGTTCTGCAGTAGAGTTGCCTCTTTGATGTTGTTCAGCCACCATTTCCTTTCCATTCACTTTTATCTATGTCCTGGCACTCATTCCTGCAGCATCCTCCTCTCCAGATGGTCTCCATCTCCCCTTCAGAAGTGCCCCAAATACTCCAGCTTCCTCCTCTTGATCTTTTCCAATCGACAGCCACGTTATTCCTCAAGATTTTAATACCAACTATCCCCTGCTTTATTCTTTTATTCACAGATTATTTTTATGGGGAGAAAAGGGCCTCAAGAAAAGATCACAAAATCCTCAGCAAATATTGTTGCATTATTAATCATACTTCTCTACTATTTGCTGGGATGCTTATTTGGTTCATTGTTCAACCCAACATGTATTGAGTAACTATTATTTATCAGGAAGAGTTTTAGGTACAGGGGGTTTGGATATAAATTAAAAATGGTTAAAGACAGAAGATAAATGAGTCTGGACAAGGTATGGGGAAACAGGCACAGGAAACTCAAGGAGATAACCATCAATTGTACTTATGGGGAGTATCACAAAAAGGTTCACGTAATTGGGTCTTGTAGGATACAGAGGAGTTCACCAGGTTGATCATCATGGGTAAAGGACACTCCAGGTAAAATAAACAGTGTAGGGATAGAGACAAAAAATAGCACTCCATGTCTGGAGAATTATATGTAGTATGTATGCCTATGGGGCAGCTTCTAAGAGCCGGTGGGGAATGTCCAATAGATGAATTTGGAGAAGTAGGTACAGAAAAGAAAGAGCCTTTCATGCCCTGATATTTGGACTTGTCTGTAAGGCAACAGCAAATAGCGAAAGGTTTTAAACAGGTAAAATATGGAAAAATAATGGTCATATCTCTAGTTTTAAATAATTTCTATGACTTCACTGTGGTTGCTGAATGGGAAGGGAAAAAATTGAACAGAGAATACTGATAAAACACAAATATACTAGCTCTAGTGTGAAGTGATAAAAGTCTAAACTAAAGCACTATCAATGGGTTTGGAGAAAAGAACCTGGTAAGCTTATAGATATCTGATTTGGCATGTTGGGGAAGAAAAACCATTGGTTCTATTTGAACATGTTGAGACAAGTGATAGGTATCTGAGTAGAGCTAACTAGAAGGCAGGTAGAGTTTAGGATCAATGACCTGACTACAGGGAATAATTTGGAACACAGAGGTTAGCTAATGGTTATGGAACTCAAGTATGAATTAGAAGCCTGGGAGAAAATGTTAGAGAAGAGGCCAAGACTCAACTCCCAGAAAACAACAAAGTCTCATGTTCGCTGCAAGTTGGGAAGCCTGCAAAGAATATTGAGAATGCCTTGGAACTAAGTTCAAAAATGTAGGGTGTAATTGACAGGGACAAATGCCAGTGAGAAGGGTTTTTGGTTTTTTTTTTGTTTTTGTTTTTAAATGACTAGTGACTCAATTAGTAATGAGAAAAATAAGGAAGGTAGGTAGTGAAGCAGTATGAAATATTACTCTTGGATTTGAAGAGAAAGAATGATAAAAGATGAGGATTACCATGGGTCAATTGTTTTTTAATGTGGGAGTGTTAAAAAAGAGGCAACAGGCCCAAAATGGAGTCACTTGTGCTAAGTCCACATCCCACATCAAGACCTAATACCTGACCTAATCGCAGTTTCAAACTTCCCCAGGAATGTAATCTTAACCAGTCAGTCTGAAAGGTCCTGGTCAGCACAACTGAGATAATCTGCCAGATAGCTCCCTTTAATCTCCCAAAGGAAGGTGACTTTCCCTGAAATACTCCTTTTCCTTATCCCACTCACTTTCTGCCTTTACAAACCATTCTCTTTCTGTAGCACTTTGGAGTTCCCTTCTGTTTGCTAGACAGGATGCTGTTTGATTCATGAATCACTGAATAAAGCCAATTGATCTTTAAATTTACTTGGTTCAATTTTGTTTTTTAACAGGAGAAATTGTATCATGTCATGAATGGATGGAATCAGCCAAATTTAATAGAAGACAAGGACATATAAAATAACTACCAAATAACATGAGTGCTATGATAGAAGAAAAAACAGAACTGTGGGAGCATTGTTAGAAGAACTACATTCATCCACCCTTCCATGAGTGCAAAAGTCAATACTACCTTAACTCTAAATTTACTGAATAAGAACTTTCAGGCTACAAGCTGTTTGCACATGCATGAGCGCGCACGCACGCACACACACACACACAAACATGAAGAACAAAATTCTATTGACATATTATTAAAAGATCTGCCATGGGGTTTGAATTACAGTAAGTCCCCTACACACAAACCTTTAAGTTGCGAAATTTCAAAGATGCGAACGTGTGTTAGTTACCTAAGTTAGTTCACTTGTCTGGCTTACATTATCAGGTGCGTGAATCCTCTAAAAGTGGTTGTGCTTTTGTGTACTTTACTGTACAGTACTGTATAAAGTACAATAGTACAGTATCTTTATTTCAAGCCCAGGATGTCTGGAAGCAAGCGTAAAGGCAGCGGTGATGTAGCTGGTACTGCTAAGAAGCGCCAAGCGATAACGATGGAAACAAAAGTGAAAATAATTGAGAGAGTGGAGAAAGGCAAAAAGATGGTAGGCGTCGCTCATTCTTATAATATGAATAGTTCAATCATAGACACAATTCTAAAGAATAAGGACAAGATCATGGAACATGTGAAGTCTGCTGTGCCAATGATGTCAACAATAATATTGAAGAAGCGTGGAAAAGTGATGGAGGAGATGGAGAAACTTCTCAATGTGTGGACGCAAGATCAGCATCAGAGTCGAGTCCCGCTCAGCTTAAGGCTGATTCAAGAGAATACTAAAAGCCTTTATGAAAACTTGAAGAAGAATCACAGCAAAGAATCAGTGGGCGCATCTTTTAATGCCAGCCATGGCTGGTTTCATCAGTTCAAGGCGAGAGCTAACATTCACAATGTAAAATAAGTGGCGAGGTAGCAAACGCAGATACGGTAGCTGCCCAGGAATTTCCTGAAACACTTCAAGAAATTATTGATGAAAGCGCATATTTACCTGAGTAGGTTTTTAATGTGGATGAGTCAGGACAGTACTGGAAGAGGATGCCAGACCAAAGTTACATCAGTAAGGAGGAAAAGTTGATGCAGGCTATGAAGCAACAAAGGATAGGCTAGCTCTGCTGTTTGATGGCAATGTTTCCGGCGATATGAAGCTGAAGCCTCTCTTAGTTTGTCATTCGGAGAACCCAAGGGCCCTTAAAAACATAGCCAAGGGCTCTCTTCCTGTTGTGTGGAAGAGTAACCCCAAACCTGGGTCACACAGGCCATTTTCCAGGACTGGTCTTTCCACCACTTTATCCCAGAGGTAGAGAAATATTGCTTGGAGAAGGACATCCCATTCAACATTCTTCTGCTGCTCGACAATGCTCTGGGCCACCCCCCATGCATGGACGACTTTCATCCCAATGTCAAAATAGTGCATCTGCCACCAAATACATTACTCATCCAACCTATGGACCAGGGAGTTATAGTGATTTTCAAGAAATATTATTTACGTCACACTTTTCATCAGACAGTAAAGGTGAGTGACGAATCAGGAACAACACTGTGACAATTTGGGAAGGACTATAACATCTACAAGGCCATAAAAACATTGACTCTGCTCGGCATGACGATATGGCCGTCACCATGAATGGGGTTTGGAAGAACGTTTTCCTACAGGTTGTTCACGATTTCCATGGATTTGAGGATGCGGATGAGGAGACCAAAGAGATCTTCAGCAACTTAGTGACCCTCAGCAAGAAGGTGGAGCTAGATCTGCAAGAGGACGACTTCATTGAACTCCTTGCTGTGCAACACGAGGAGCTTACTAATGAAGACCTGGTGGTATTGGAGGCCCAGAGAAAGGACGAAGAGAGACAAGAGGAAGAAGAAGTAACTGAAGAACCAAAGAGATGCATGACACAGGAAACGGCAAGGGGATTTTCTTTATTTGAGGAGGCACTGTTAGTTTTTGAGGCACAGGCCCCAAACCTAGAACAGTACATGAAGGTTGCAGCAGCCATTCAGAATGCAATCCAGTGCTACCGTGTCATCTACAATGAGAAAAAAAGAGGTACTACCCAGACATCACTGGATCATTTTTTCAAAAGGGTAGATACATCCAGCAAGGAACCAGAGCCTGTGCCATCCACGTCAGGAGTGAGTGAAATTGCAGCTTTCCCTACATCGCCTGTTGCTGATGACCCTTCAGCTCTACCATCTCCCACCTCCTCTCCCTCCTCCAGTCAGTAACTCTTCTTGCCTGTTCACTCTATGCCAGCCCCTGTATGCCAGCTGTTGTACTGTACTACTGTATTCTTCAAGGTATTGTACTATAAGACTAAAAATGTTTTATTTTTTGTGTTTTTTTAATGTATTATTTGTGTGAAAAATATTATAAACCTATTACAGTACAGTATATATAGCCGATTGTGTTACTTGGGTACCTAGGCTAACTTTGTTGGACTTACGAACAAATTGGACTTATGAACGCACTTTCAGAACAGAACTCATTTGTACGTCAGGGACTTACTGTACCTATTTTCTGAAACAATGTGATTCACAGAGTGTTAGAACAGAAAGACATTAGAAATTTTGCAGTTAATCCCCTCATTCTATTAGATGAAGAAGATGAAGCCCCACAGATGTTCCCTGGCACACCAAATCAGAACACCAGGGGCAGAATTAGAGCTAGTTTGTACTGTAGTAGGTTTATTATCATGCCTGTTGCCCTACCCTTTCAAAGTCTAAGCTTTAAGTACAAAATTCATCTGTGAATAAGAAATTTTTTTGTGATTTGGATTTATCACAATAACCTTGTTAACAGATACTGTTTTTGGTGGTAGGTATCACTTTATCCAGTTTCAATAGATACTACATTTTTCAGAATGTCAAGTTGTAACTACACTGAGCTATATTATTTATTGAGTATTAAATATGTATTGCCTGTCATAAGTTGCGGCGTAAGAAGTTGTGACAATTTTCTTATTTCCTCAAGAAATATAGAAATATACTTGGAATGACATTCTCTCACTAAAAATAGTGCAAGGAAGACACAAGTTTGGTTTTGCTGTGGTTCTCTTGTTGTTTTGGTTGTTTTTGTTTTTCCAGTTGTTGGAGCAGAAGTGTAAAAAAATCTTAAATTTAACTTTCCTTTCTGAATAAGCAAAAACAAAGCTTTATTTTTCAGCCTCAATCCACTTCAAATCTTTTACCCTAGTCCTACTGACACCATCACTTCAAAATCACAGCATAATGCAGTACGCTATTTTCCAATGTCAGTAAAACAAAAACTTTATTGAATAAGTATGTGTGAAATGCTGCAAACAAAAACATCTCCACAGGCAGCACCTGATTGGCTCACAGCAATGCTCTCCATTGTTATATCAGAGCTCAGAAAGTAACTTCCTAGCATATCAGGTTAATGTTCCTTTCAAAGTTGTTTATCTTTGTTAAAAGAAGGAATCAAACAAAGAAAATTAGGGTAAATATTTTCCTAGCCAAACCTGGGATTAAACTGTTCTTCTCAAATTTAAGAAGATAGTAACCCAGACTACAAAAGAAATATATTTTCATGATATCTCTCCTTTCATTCTATAAACTTTTAAAATAAGTTTTGAAGGTGACTTCCTCCCTTTGTAAAATCTCCAGATGCCATCGCTATAGTTTTACATTTAACTAAGGAATAAACACAGTTGCATCTGTTTAACTACATATTTTATGAACATTCAGTGTCTACCTAATACAGAATTATAGACTTCTCTCCTTTGATCCTTGCCCTTGTATCTCAGCACACTTTACCATATCCTATAGCTTAAAAATTACTGCAGTAATACAAAACTCAGTACTGTAGTAGCCAAGTCAGAGCCAACACAACTGTGCTAAGGTCTCTGTAATTTCTCATTTTCTCTAATTTTTCCTCTGCTTTTAGGGCAGTTACTCTCATAAGTGTGTAGGCCACCAAAATTTGGAATCTCACTAATTACAATTAGTTTTGTTTTCCTCAACCTCGGCAGCTCTGCCAGCAACCAAACCACTGCCTCATATAGAGTTGCCTCTAACTGCCTACAAGATGATGTTGCCAGCCAAACTGCCCACTGAGTTCCATATGAGCCCAGTTTGGATTTCTGTTTTTCAGAGATCTGTGTCTTGTCACTTTGCTATAACTTCATATTTTAACTTACTTGAAAAGTATCTTCAAAAATCATCTGTGATAGAAACAATCTGATATAAATGAATACATTTTTCTACATTGAGTTATCTAACAAGAATTCTAAATTGCAAAAGCTAACTTTGTAAAGGCTATGCTAAAAGTGCTTCATGCATGGTAATTTCTGACCCCTTAAATGGCTTTAGAAAAATATACAAATGCCTTCAGAGCAATGGCTTAAAAGAATTCAACCAGGCTTTTGAGGTAAGAGCAAAAGAGTGGACTGTTATAAAAAGTGGGAAAAGCTAACTGCTATTAACTGCGATCAGGTGTTTATTTTACAAGAGTTAACATTTCTAAAAATATAGACTTGGCTACAAATCTTATGTAGCGTTCAAGGGATATACACTCCTACTTGTTCATTAATTCAGCCAGTCATTTATTCATTCAATAATTATTCATTGAGCATCTACAATGTGCTGGGCACTGAATATAGATCTGGAAAACTAAGAGGCAAGCCCCTGCCGTCCTGGAGTTTACATTCTAGTAGGTGATACAAGTAATAAAAAGTGTATATATAAAACAAAGAGAGGTAGCATTAAGTACTATAAAAAAAATAAAGTAGGGTAATGGGACTTGAGACAGGGGATACTATTTTAGACAGATGATCAGGGAAGGTCTCTTGGAAAAGGTTATCTTTGAGTAGAAACCTGGATAAAAAGAGAGTCTAAGTCATGCAACTCTCAGGATTGAGAGCCTTACAGAAAGAGGAGTAGAAATACAGAGCCCCTGAGCAGGAATGGGCTTGGAATGTTTGTGAAACAACAAAGACATAGGAATGGAGAGGAGTGAGCGGAAAATAAGTTTGAAGCACAAGAAAGGATCTTGAAGGCCACAGGCAGGACACTGGATTTTATGCTGAGTAGGTTGAAAAACCCTTGGACGATTATGAGCAGAGTAAGGATATGACATAATATCACACACACACACACACACACAAGCTCTCCAAACATTCCTGTTTCCAATGCATAAAAATTTGTTGGCAACCCATGCCCTCCATGGGCTACAACCTTGGGCATTCATTCCTGCCAGTTTCTGCCCCCCCAGTCTATTGAGTGTCTGTTTCTTCCAACAGAGAGAGTAGAACAAAAGGGAGGGTCAAAGGAAAGACCAGTGCAAGAATTCACATTTTATAGTACCTTCTCACACATCCTCTCATTTGGACCCCCTAAAAATTCTGTTAGGTATATAAGGGAACTGTGGTTATCCTTATTTTATAGATGAGGAAATGAGGAGTCAAATTTCCTTGAATAATGCCACATCAGTGGAGAGGAGAATAGCTAAGACTAGAACTTAGATCTTCTGCTGTCAAGTGCAAGGCTCACTTCTATACAGAAGGCTACCATTCAAAAGAAAATTAAATTTGGTTATTCTTCCACCTTCTTCCATATTTCACTCACCAAAAGCTAAAATAAGTTTAAGATAATAGAGTCCCATTTAGAAAAAATAAATGCATTGCCTAATGAGGTGAGAGTAGGCATAATGTATTGTTCTCCTAGGACCAGAGTTATAACATTTTTAATAAGTCTGTTAGCACCTTGTAAAATCCTGTGCAAACACATCCTCAATATAACTCCTTAACTGATTGACTGGTTTGTTAAGAGAGAAAATAAAGAGAAGAATTAGAAATTTGTATGTCAAAGAAAAAACAGTGTTTCTCATCCCCATAATCTCCTTCATACTTCACAGAGATGAAAGTAACATGTATTTTAAAATACCTTATATGCATTTTAACCTTAGGTATTTGCTGTATTTTTATGGACGGGTTGGCTCATGTAACACTATTTGGGAATAAAAAACTTCCTTGTGGGAAAGGTATATAATAAAGAACCATTCTGAACCATTTTTAAAACTAGATAATTGCCATTTCAGTTCAACATATGTTGAACACCAATTAAGTGCTTGATATAGCCTATTCGATACTGGGAATATAAAGATGAATCAGATTGTCATACAATATTTTTGGTAGATCACGTTAGTTTGTAATATTAAGAATGTGAGGGGGTAATGGAGAAGATAACATTATTTTGGACATAAGTCAATAACATTGCTCACTATTCCCCTTTCTCTGACTTTCCCAAACCCCATCCCTGAAACCTTCACCTAAAGTCCACTTAGGCCCTTTTCCTAATCTGTTCTTGCAGCTCCCCCATCTACCCCATCCTATCTCCACTTGACCATACCTCCCCACACAAAAAAGCAAACTGACGAGAAGAATCCTCTGAAGCAGGTGGTTGTCTCTGCCTAAACAGGTTCTTTATTTTTCAGTAGGCAGAAAGATAAATAAAAATTCTTCAAAATAGTCTCTGGCCAGAGGAGAGCTGCTGCCCAGAGTTAACGGTTCTGAAAGTTTCTTTTAGAGGAATCAAACATGGCAGGAAGATATTGAAGCCCCACTGGACCAACTACAACAAAGGCCAAGTAAAAAATCAGCCACAGAGGAGAAAACTGGAGTCCAAGGAAGCAACTATACTAGTCAGCGCCAAATAATTCAGACCAGGGTTATTCCAAATGAAATTTCTATTATGGTATTTTAAAAATTCTAAAATTGGTGACATCAGCAAGATGGTGGACCATGAAGGTCCAGGCCCTCATTCTCTTATGAAAACACTAAATGAAAAACTTGAACCTGACTAAAATAATTTTATAGACACTCTGGAAATCAAAGTTGTACAGCAACCAAGCTAATGCCCAGTCAAGAAAAGGCCATATACAAAATGGGAGGAAATTCATGGTCTTTTAACTCACCCTTGCCCCACCCAGTTTGCGGGAAGCAGCAGTCTAGTCAGTCTCCAGTCCCATTCAGTGACCTGGAAAGAACAGAGTAGGCCAAAGTTGCAACTTTCTAACTTATCTCCAAGCTGCCTGAGGGACTGGTCTATGTTTTGCCCAATTTGGAGCACAGAAGGACAGAAGTGGCACAGATCTAAGGCTAGAAAAATCTGCAGGAAGCAACAGGCATGACTTGTGAAAACCATAAGGGGACTATCGACCCACTGACACTTGAGGGTAAGAGATTAAGAGCAAAGGAAGCAAAAATTCTGATTCTGAAAAATATACAAGCATACTTCATTTTATTGTGCTCCACAATATTGCACTTAGAAGATACTGCATTTTTACAGATTGAAGGTTTGTGGCAATCCTGCATTAAGCAAGTCTATAAGTGCCTTTTTTTTCCAGCAGCATTTTCTCACTTTTTGTTTCTGTGTCGCATTTTGATAATTTTCACAGAATTAGAAGTGGAGCCTGAAGATATGACTGAATTGCTGCAATCTCATGGTAAATCTTGGATGAATGAAGAGTTGCTTCTTATGAATGAGCAAAGAAAGTGGTTTATTGAGATAGAATCTACTCCTTGTAAAGATGCTGTTAAGATTGTTGAAATAACAACAAAAGATTTAGACTATTACATTAACTTAGTTGATAAATCAGAGACAGAGTTTGAGAGTATTGACTCTAATTTTTAGACATTCTACTGTAGATAAAATGCTATCAAACAGCATTGCATGCTACAGAATAATCATTTGTAAAAGGAAAAGTCAATCTATGCTGCAAGCTTCATTGTTGTCTTATTTTAAGAAATTGTCACAGCCACCTCAACCTTCAGCAACCACCACCCTGATCAGCCAGCAGTCATTAATATGAAGGCAAGACCCTGCACCAGCAAAAAGATTATGACTTCCTGAAGGCTCAGATTATGGTTAGTAGTTTTTAGTAATGAAGTATTTTCTAATTAAGGTATTACACTGTCCTTTTAGACATAATGCTATTGCACACTTAATAGACTACAGTATAGCATAAGCATAAATTTTATATGCACTGGGAAACCAAAAAAATTGTGTGACTTACCTTATTGCAATATTCACTTTAGTGCTGTGGTCTGAAACCAAACCCATATCTTATAGTATGCCTGTAATAACTGAATTGAAAGATACACAAGAGGAGTTCAATATTAAGTCCATCAAGCAGAAGAAAAAAGCAGTGAACGTGAAGACAAGTCATTTGAAATTATTGAATCTGAGAAGAAAAAAGAATAAAAGTGAACAGAGTCTAAAGGACTTATGGGACCTGTCAAACAGACCAGTATACACATTATAGGAGTCCTAGAAGGAGAATAGAGAGGAAAAACATGCAGTAAACTTATTTAAAGAAGTAACTGGCCCAAATTTCCCAAATTTGACAAAATACATGGATATATTTACAAATATAAGAAGCTTAATAAACTTCAAGTAAGATAAATTCATAAAGACCACATGAAGACAGTCTAATCAAACTTTCAACAGACAAAGAAATAATTCTGAAAGCAGAAAGAAGAAGGTGACTCATCATGTACAAGGGATCCTCAATAAAATTGTCAGATTTCTTAGCAGAAAATTTGCAGGCCAGAGGCTGTGGGATGACATATTTAAAATACTGAAAGAAAAACAATGCCAACCAAGAATTCTATATATAGCAAAACTTTCCTTGAAAAAATGATGGAGAAATTAAGACAGTGCCAGATAAACAAAAGCTGAGTGAATTCATTACTACTAGAATTGCCCTGCAGGAAATACTAAAGGGAGTCATTCAAATTGGAATGAAAGGATGCTAGATAGTCATTCAAATCCATTTGAAAACATCAAGTTCTTTGGTAAAGGTAAATATATGAACAAATATAAGAAACTCTCGAGATCAGCATCAATGAAAATTTATCAATTTATGATGAAATCACTTGCTGAATGAACATCCTCTCTACCCAGGAGGTATATACAGCATTAAAATCACAAATGCTATAAAGGCAGTCTCACTTAAAATTATTATTCTAAAATTTCATTACACTCTATAGCACTCTATAGGACTTAAAAAATAAGAGTTGACAAAGCAAAGTTGCTACTGCAAAAATAATTCTTACTCTGGCACGAAGAATTTCTGAGCAAATGGAACTCAAACATGCCAGTATTGACATTGATAAAGTAACCCTGCATTGAATTTTCCACCTACATGCAATGAAAACAAAGGAAATAAAGATGCACTAGAAATGCTTTCTTTGAAACAAAGCTACATATGGCTATTAATGAAAGGGTTGGATGAAGGTGCAGAAAAGTTTACAATGTTCTTTTTTCTTTTCTTTTCCTTTTTTTTTTTTTGGCTGTGCTGTGCAGCTTGTGGGACCTTAGTTCCCTGACCAGGCAGGGATTGAACCCCAGCCATGGCAGTAAAAGCACCAAGACCTAACTACTGGACTGACAGGGAATTCCCTACAGTGCTCTTCCAAAATTATCAAACAAAAATGATTGTATTTATAGATGAAGTAATTAAAGGAATATATTTGGCTTTATATTTATCTCCTTGATATTTCTCCAAGTGGTGTAGATCTAGAAATAATTCACCCACCGAAAAAACGTTTTTATGAACACATTTTCAACTCAAGCATTGAAATGCCTTATCCTATAAGACTGATTATTTTTAAAAGATCAAATTTTTTTCACAATTTAATTTAATACATATGTCTTCTTTTGTATATTTTGTTATTTTAAATAATCTTTTAGCTATCACTTTAATTTGCTATATTGGAATAAAAATGTATGTACAGTTTTATAAATTCGAATTTTACTTAGTGCTTTATAATATGTTTATAAATGTTTATACTTGAGATGAATGAAATATTTAATTTTATTTTCTTATTTAAAATTTTGAACGCTCAGCTTTTTTTTTTTTTTTTTTTTTTTTGCGGTACGCGGGCCTCTCACTGCTGTGTCCTCTCCCGTTGCAGAGCACAGGCTCCGGATGCGCAGGCTCAGCGGCCATGGCTCACGGGCTCAGCCGCTCCGTGGCATGTGGGATCTTCCTGGACCGGGGCACAAACCCGTGTCCTCTGCATCGGCAGGCGGACTCTCAACCACTGCGCCACCAGGGAAGCCCAGCATTTTGTTTTATAAAATACTAAGGAGCAAAAAAAAAATCCTGATATATGGTCTTTTTACGCTAAAATGATGATTACCATATCCTGGAAAAACTGAGACAGACATATGAGAACATTTCAATATAAAGTCTAAGTGATCTAAGAGAGGTTTGCTCATACCATATGCTAACAGAAAAAGGGCAAGGACATTTTATTATATTAGTAGTCTCAACGCACTACTAGTTTTTGCAGTCCCAGTCCACGTCATAGCAAACCTATTAAAATGCTGCCATACATCACAATGAATGTAATTTTTATACACTATAAAATATATAGTTGGGTTGCAGTAGCAGTTGATTGGCTGATATAATGACATATTATGGTCTTAAGTATTTAATTAAACATTTATTCATTTCAATTTTGCAGTTTTTCTGTTCTCCCTCTGGTTGCTAACATTTAGAGTAGGCCTTTGTTAACCCAATAGGACATTTGCCTATGCCTCTAATATGTAGTGGTTAAAATAACCCTGAGAAGGATTCTTAGAAACAGATGTGTTTGGGATGAATTTTAAAGAATGAGTCTGAATGATGAGTCAAGAAGAACAGGAGTCTTATTCTAGGCAAAAGGAACAGAATGAACAAAGGCACTGAGTGATGTAAAGTAAGATGTATACACCTAAAGTACAAGCAATTTCAAGTTACTAAAATGGGAAGTCTTCAGTAAAGAAGAGTGAAAGATTAAGATAGGAAGGCAGCCAGGGAAAGGGATGTAAAAAGCATCTTTCAAGAGGGTTTAGACTTCATGCGGAGTGACAGGGCCAAGTACACATTTCATAGGAATCACCTTGACAGCTAAGTAAAGATGAATTTAAGGGAACAAATTAAAAGGGAAGGGCACAAGTTAAAATACTCCTGCCATATCTGAGGACAATAGTCTCCAAAAAGGAGTGCATGGGATGTATTTCTCTCAAGGAGAATACAAGACAACTTATTTGGAGAGAAAAGGGATTGAAATATATATATCTAATTATTTTTATTTTCTCCTTCAAAAATTGTCAACTTCTGGCATGCGTTTTGTAATGTACGTATTAATACAACAGTTCATTCTTAAAAGAAATAAGCTGGAGGCAAAGGCTCAAAAGTGTTTATCAGTGGGGGGGCAGGAAAACAGAAATTCAGAGACCCCACTGTTCTGGATAAGAGTGATAAAAGTGTGTTCTAAGCTGGTGATTCTGCTGATGGAGAAATACAAATAGAATTGTGCAAGTTCAGAAGCTAACATCATCAGGGTTTGATAGCTGTTTGCACATAATGGTTAGAGTTATCAAGTATATTCATATGAACACTCCTGTATGCTAGTCAGAGAGCAAAGCTAGAATTGAATTTAGGGTTACGAGGTGAGGCAGAGTAAAGAGGAAGTAGATCAGTGGAAGGCAGAGGTATTCTAGTAGCAAATTAAAGGCAGATGGCGAAAGACTATGTGAAAATTCTTTCTGCTATAAATCAAAAGGTACTTAAAAAATATGGAAGCAAGAAAAATACTCCTGAACTGCAGCATAAAATATTTGGGTTAGCTAACAGGAAGAACTTTGTCCGTAGTCACTGTTAAAAAACTACGTGTGAACACAGAAAGTTATCACTTCTATTTGCTATGGTTTAAAGGTTCATCCTGTGTCCACACAGAGAACACACCAAAACATCTTCTCTTGGTTCAGTGTTTTTCTCAACTGTCAAGAAGTTTACCCCCTCAATCAGAATCTTCCTTACTGCAGCTTATCACTCATGGACATCTTAATTAATTCTTTGATAATTCAGGCTTATATACCATAAGAAGTAAAAGATTATAGATACTTAGGAAGAACATGTTTTCACTACTACAGAATAGAGGACTAGACATTTTGCAGAAATCACACGTCTTTTGATCCAGTTATCAAAAACTCTAGTTTCTGTAGGAATTAGGATGGGTTTCCAAGCAATATTAAACGCTCCGATATCATCAGAGTGAAACCCACAGGCTCACCCTGATGTGATTAGTAGATGTGGCTGCCTCTGCTATGATTCAGGGCTAACAAAAGTAGTCACACACCCAAAATACATTCCCCAGTGGTTTGCTCGTACACAGTGAAAAAATTTTCGAGACTTAGTATATTTAGGTTAGAAAACAAAACCAAGGCCCTCGTCTTCTGGAGGTCACTGTTAAACTGTACTTTACCCTGAAAGAGAAGAAAGGCCTTGAGAACTGTCCTCAATCTTATCCCTTAACATATCAACATGGCAACTCATTCTGATCAGCCAGTTGTAACCTTGGCAGACATAGGAGCCCAGCCTTGAGAAGATAAGATATGGGGGATAGGTAAGCTAAGGAAAATCGTTGCCTCTCATTTCATAACAGTCACCAGAACAGGCCTTGGGCAAATTACTGCAAGCTCTTCACTTGGAATACTCTAAGCCTACAAAAACTATAAGATAAGCAAGACTATATGAAGATGCGTGTTTGTAGAGTAGAAACTCGTGAGAAATCAGCTTTTTTAAAAATATTTTGGTGCTTTCATTTTTATGGAGTAAATTTCTTCACTTGGGTCAGTATATTTATTTTTTTAACATCTTTATTGGAGTATAATTGCTTTACAATGTTGTGTTAGTTTCTGCTGTATAACAAAGTGAATCAGCTATATGTATACATATATCCCCATACCCTCTCCCTCTTGCGTCTCTCTCACCCTCCCTATCCCACCCCTCTAGGTGGTCACAAAGCACCGAGCTGATCTCCCTGTGCTATGCGGCTGCTTCCCACTAGCTATCTATTTTACATTTGGTAGTATATATATGTCAACGCTACTCTCTCACTTCATCCCAGCTTCCCCTTCCCCCTCTCCCCGTGTCCTCAAGTCTATTCTCTACATCTGTGTATTTATTCCTGTCATACAGAGTGAAGTATGTCAGAAAGAGAAAAATACTGTATGCTAACAGGTATATATGGAATATAAAAAAAAAAAGAAAAAAACTGGTTCTGAAGAACCTAGGGGCAGGACAGGAAATCAGCTTTCTTATATCCTGTTTGCATTTTGAAATAATTAAAGACCACTCTACTTCTTTTTAATTATATTATATTATAATTTTATAATTCTTAATTAAATAAAACTATAATTTTATAATTCTTAATTAAATAAAATTATATTAATAAATAATATTTTGGCAGGATAACAAATATTAAGTAAGCACCAAGAGGCAGAATCCAGTATAAAGGTTAACTTAATTTTCTTCAAAGTTTTGATCCTGAAAAGTTGTGTAAATTCATTTGTATATGTTAAAGTACATGTTGCTTTAAATATGCTTATTGGGAAACTTGCAGTGTACAACAATATTTAACATTAATTTTCTCTGAAGTTTATTAACTCTTAATACCATATGTAGATGGCTAACTGTACCAAAGACTGTATGTTCATTATACTTTCTCATTTCATCCTCACAAAACTCACTTTACAGATGAGAAAATTGAGGCTCAAAGAGGGCAAAAGTAACATGACCAAGATTACACAAACAGGAAGCAGCACAGCTGGGATTTGAACCTTGGTCAGAATACTCACAGATCATTCTTGGATCCATTATGGAATTATTCATTTTGTACATAGTTCTAGTCATGTATCAAAAGTATTTAATGTCAGAGGTGAAAGCACAATTGATATAAATTGGTTACAATACTGCCTTCGAGGAGATTACTTGCTAATTGATTGGTTAATGTGTAAAAACATGTAGTCATATTAAATAAATATGCATCTACAAAGATACAAATTTTAAATCTGAGTCCTATTAAATGTACAAGTTCTTTCGTAACAGACACTACAGGCATATTCTGTTCAGTGCAAGGGCACAGATTGTGAGACATGAGCACACAGGATAGAAGAGCTTCATATTGGGCCAGTATGGCTTTCATACTGAATAGAGCTGTATTTCCAATATGGTAACATATTACCAACTGTGTCAGTACTCCTAGGAAGCCAAGGCAGTATTTGATATGCAAAATTTGAAAGGGGGAGTGGGTTAAACTTTTCTTGTGAATAAAAGGGAAGGAAACAGGAGTAGATGGGAAGAGATTTCAGATCATAAGTCTGGTCTGATACCTGTGAAAGAGAGGAAAGGAAGAATTGTGTAGTAAGGCCCTCAGATCACAGAACAGTTCTGAGAAAGTTTCAGCCAGGTCAAAAGGGAGAAGTCCTGAGTCTCAGGAAACAGGCCAACACTGGCCATGCCAGCTATTTGTGGGAGCAGCCAGCGAAGCATGGCCTCAGTGTTCTCATGGAGGGGACAGCTAGGACTTCCACTCAACTCTGCTCCAGGCAGTAGGCTCTGTTGAAGGTCTGAGCTGTGCATCTCCATGACTGAAACCTCTAAAATCGACATGCAACAAGAATTCACAGAACAATGTCTTTAGTCTCCCAGCACACTCAACAGTTCCTCTAAGGAGAGGTGAATAGGCTCAGGGCATGATCCTCCCATCCATCTGAGCCTAGCCCCTGCATCCTGTTATAATATCCAGCGTATGTTCAAACCATGAAAATAACCCTGTGTTTGTCTGTCCTTTGGAAAAGAATCAAACTCTTTGCTGGGAATCAAAAGATCTTTGGTGGCAGAGTAGGATGTTATTGACATATAAGAGGCCATGAAAGAATAAACACAGGAAAGTAAACACTATGAGATGCTAGTGCTCACTGGCCGAGAGGGTGATTGAGCACTGTACTGGCTGACCCGTACCTTAAGGACTCAGCTTGTTCAGAGCTAAATGAGGTCTGCCTGGTGTCTTATCAACACATTATCATATGCAACAGGAAACCTTTATTGACCACCTATTGATTACACGGCCTTTCCCCTAGTCCTGTGAATTTAATGAGGTGTTAGAAATAGTCCCAATTCTAGATACTATTAAAAATGACCACCCACACTTGTAAGGAGTTTTGCAGTTTATAATGCACACTTGCATTATTTTGAATACGTGAAACTTGCGAACCAAGATATGTGCATGGTACACTTGTATGATAACTAAATTTTGATGAACACTCTATGCCGGACAATGTGCCCAGGATGTTATAGTAAATGTGATATTAAATCAATTCAGCAGCCCTATGAGGTGCCATTATCCCACCCATTTTACAGTGGAGGAAACTGATAATCAAATTAAGTGATTCACCCCAGTTCACACAACTGGCAAGAGAAACAGTAGGAAACTGAATCAAGGTTGAATAACTACAAAGTGACTGCTTACAGCAAATCTTCCTCCACATTAAGTGATATCTAACTGTATAGGTTAGCAGATGGCACATATCAAGTGATTACTTCAAATAATCAAATGCACCAAGAATTCAAAGAAGTCATAATACTGAGTCTCCTATTTCTGATGTGGTCCCAGTTTTACATGTTGAATGGATGACCAAATGAAGGGAAGGATTAAATACACACATAGCAATTGTAAGTCAGTAAAATCACAGATGGGATGAGGGAGATATTCCTCAGTCTAAGGGTCAGCATAAACAAAGGGAAGTAGAGCCATAGACTCTATGAGAATATAAAGCAGAAGTGAAAGGAATGATTCGATATTGTGAACAAGATAGTCTAGATTGTCTGGTATTCAGCTACTATTTACTTGATAGTTTCTAGTTGTCGTATACTGTAGTAAATTCTTTAGAGATATTTATAGTCTCTCTATTCATAGTCTCAATTATTTTATACATATTTTAGTATCTCAGTACAGACCCTCTCTCTCTCTCTCTCTCTCTCTCTCTCTCTGTCTCTGTCTCTCTCTCTCTCTATATATATATATAGTCTCAATTATTCCCCAAAAGTCATGGCTTGTAGTATATTGTGCTATCAGTATCAACATATGTGAAACACTCAGAGATACTAAGTAACTTTCCCAAGGTCAAATAGCAAATAAGTTGTTCAGCTAAACTTCAAACCAGAACTGGCTTGCTCCAAAACCAACGCTGTTTCTACTGTATGTCAGTACCAAATCTCAAAAGTAATTCGTGAGTTCTCAATCAGTACACAGGGTAGCAAACCAACGTCTACAATGAACTACTTTGTAAAGAATACAGAACTCCTAAAGAGAAACTGATGCTATGAAGTTATCCAGGTGGCTACCATTTTTGTCTAAAACATCCTCACAATCCTGATAGTCCAGTAGAGGCTGTCATATAACATAATCTGACTCTTTATATTTTAACCCAGAAAAATAGTAATGAAATTTGTAGGAAGTTCATCAAAATCACGTTTTTCTTGTAATTCAATGAAATGTATATTTGGGAAAATGTCCCTAAATAAACCACTAGAGTTCATACCCACTAATTCTTGACAAAACTCAGGAGCTGTAAAATCTTTAGACATGAATTGGTCAATTGACCTTTTCTACTAACCTCGGCATTGAAGTATAAATAAGTATATTCACTCGATTCAATTCAACAATATTTATTGAGCACTTACTACATAAAATCTGTTGCCAACACCCTGGGGGAAAGGAGTTCAAAGATGAATATGTCATAGACCCTGACCTCAAGCAACTTTATGGTTTTATGCAGGAGAAAATCCATATATGTGTGAAAACAAAAGAAGGAAGAATTTGAAATGTGCTGAAATACCAGTACACACAATGCATTCTAGGAACATATAAATAGAGATAGTAGTGCTTATGGGAAGAATTACAGAAGGTTACAGGAGTTTAAACCCAACTGCTGGTACCAAAATCTGTATTAGTTATCTATTACTATATATCAAATAACCCCCTGAATTTCATGGCTTACACAACATTCGTCATCTTAACAGTTTCTGTCACGCATCCTGGTGCAGCTTAGCTGGATGCCCATGCCTCAAGATCTCTCACAAGCTTGTCATCAAAGTGTCATTTGGGATGCAGTTTCTTCTGGAGGCTCTAATGGGGATCTGCCTCTAACTCACTCACATGGTGGCTGGCAGGATTCAGTTCCTCTCTAGCTATTGGATTGGGGGCCTCAAGTTCTCATTGGTCATTAGCTGACGGCCTCCCTCAGATCCTTGCCATCTGGGCCTTTCCACTGGATGGCTCTCAAGATGACGGCTACCCTCGGAGTAAATGAACAAAAGTGCAGAATGAGGAAGAACTAAATCACGGTGTTTGTGTAATCTAATCTCAGGAGTGACATCCATTTGCCATGCTATATTTATTAGAAATGAGTCACTAGGTGCAGCCCACATTCAAGGGGAGGGAATCACACAGGCATGAATATTAAAAGGCAAGATCACTGGGGCCATCTTGGAGGTTGTATGTCAGAGTATGCACACCTTGAAGGATAGGTAGAATTTCAACTGGTAGAAATGCAAAGAGGAGAGGACTACAGACTGCAGGAAGAGAATGAGCATATTTGCCAAGGTGAGCTCACATAGGGGTTTGTTTGAGAAGAACAGGTAGTTAATCCAGTTTGTGGGAAACCTGAATGCGTGAGGAGTGTTAGAAAATAAGTCTTCAAAGTAGGTCAGGGTTAAATAATGTTATGCTACGAGTTAGAGCTTTATTATTTTAAATTTCGGGAATTGTTTTGCTTGTTTTTTTAACATAACAGTAACGAGATCAGATGTGCCTCAAGAAAATTAACCTGGATGTCCTGTGAAAGATGTACTTGAAGTATAAGGCATTGTGTGTAGGCAAAGAGTACTTCAAGGTAGCTACTCTGAAAGACAAAGACAGAGCAACCGTTAGGACCCAAATGTGAATAGCAGCAGTGGGAGGGGAAGTAGGGCTTCTGTTAAAATAGCATTCCTATGCTTTACTGTGCATTTCCTATAAATGAACTTTTTCAACTGCTGATTCTCAAAATATCTAATATTATATGGATTTTCAAAGGTTTTCCAGTTTCTATTATTCTTCCCCCTAACTCTTTCATGCCCTGCTTCAGGGCAACTGTTACCTATTGAATGTCATTCTAGCAAAAACATTTGATCTGAACCTTGCCCATTTGCCCCTGCTGCCTCAAAGAAGGAAACACATGACCTGGCTTTGATCACACTTTTTTCCTAAAATGAAAACATCCTCCAATATGTGATTCTTATAAAAGGTGAGTGTTAAAATTCTGGGATAAACCACATTTAAGCCCAGGGACTCAGTTAAAGTTAATGAAAACATATTGGGATGAGACAAGCTGTTGCAGGGGGTAGATATTTAATTCTTTTGCAAACATCAGAAAACCTGTCTAGTCTCAATATAGACAAAAGCTGGAATGAGTGCTCAATTAGTAGCAGTTTCTCAGTATTTTGTCCAATTATCTAATACAGAAAACGAGAACCTCGGTACATAAATTTGCTCCATTATGGAAGTAACCTTCAGTGAGTAAGCCAGTCAGCTTTATTATTCAAATCATCAATGTGATGCTTGTAAAATGAAACAAAGGCAGCTCTTTAATGATAAATATTACAGTACAGCTACTTTTCACATATGTCTCCACACACACATACACCCATTGTGAACCATTCACTGAAGTATAAATAAGAGACAACCAAGTGACAATTCAGATACAAGAAAAATAGACAAAGCCCAAAACAGAATGGATTATCTAGTTACCACTCTGACATTATTGCTGCTTTTAGGGAACAGCTGACTCTAGTCATCAGTTTCCATCATCTGTTCTAATTTTCTTTTTGCAGACATTTGCGAGGGAACTTTTCAAAAAGATGCTGGGTGAAAATCAGAAATAGATAAAAGTCTAGGAAGCAATTCTTCAAATTAGCCCCCCCTCTCCCTTTAATTTCAAGAAGGGGTACATTTCTTAGAAGTGTTCGTCCTTTGACAGATCATTCAGAAGCAGAGACTTTGGAATCTTAGGCATCAACAAGGTCACTGCCATGTTCATCCCGGTCTCCTGGAGTGCTACAGGCTGAGAGCAAAAGCATGAAGGCTCAGAAACAGTTTAAGAGATAAGCTGCCACGACCGAAGTCAGCGTCAGGGCTTCTGGAAACTTAAAAGCAGACACGTATCACCAGAAGTATTACCATTAGCATGACTTGACTCACTTATGTTCTCGTATTGGTCTCCTTACATCTGGACACATTTTTTCTCTTGAACACAAGGAACAAGTTGCACACATTCCAGCAGTTTCCTTTAGCCAGATTTGCCTGATTTATACAGACACCTTTTATAGAATTCCTATCACCTTTGCAGACCCCTGGCTTCTAGCTCCGACTCCCATCTTCCCCTGGCTCTCCCTGAGTCACACCCAACAAACCCCTCATATTCCAGACATTACAATAAAAATCATGGACATCAGGCATCAATTTTCAGTAGCACCTGGTAGAAGACCTTCCTAATTGCAAAAAGAGTGCAACTTTCCCCAAGATCCTTGAGATCTACTGTATACCTGGCCTCAGTTCTCCTTATACCAAGAGTTTTAGATATTCCTCTTCTTTCACTTACAAATGCCTCCCTGAGCACGTTCTAAGTAGCATTACTCTAAAGGACTCAACGAATACCATGAAAATGACATGGTCTCTGAAAGTGCAGTATCTATTCTGACTCTCTCAACCCATCAAGTTGCACAATCCAGTGATAGTGATACAGTCATCCTGCTTAAATAATGTTATTTTATTGTCAGCTGCTCAAAGAGCATTATTTGACCAGTTGTACCCACAAATTTTCTGATAACCTAACACTAACATTCATTCACATCATCTTAATGAACACTAAAACCATTGGGAATGATTTTCAAGATGCACCATAATTTCTCTACATCTCAGAGTAAATCCACACCCTGGCACAATAGATGTCCACGACCCCGGCTTTGAGAAAGACCCATGTGATTTAATTTCACCTACTTTCAAGTGAAGAATAGGACCCCACAGACACCCCCAATCCCCATCCTAAAGGATGCAAAAATTATGCTAGATATTTTTAAATCTGGTGTATGAATTTTGTCATATTAAGAGATAACTCAAAGTACAGAGCCAAGAATCCGAATCACATGGAATAACCCCCATACTTAATTCTCTGACCCGTCATCATGCAGACTTTTCCAGAAAGCACATGTCACACTGTTTGGAAGCCACACTTCTTCACAGCTAGCACATTATCCTCCTTCAAAATGCTGTCAGGTAATTCTACTCTCTAGCAGAGTAAATGAAAAAATAAAGCTAGTTTCTCACGTATGAAGGATTTTCCTCAAGGGCAATCATCTTAACGAGAATTTTTTTCAAAATTAGCTAATCTGAAGTTCTATTAAAACACAGTGACTCTAGCCCTGCTCTCCTCACCCCAAAAGAAGGAATCTAAAGACAGAATCCCATTAGAGAAAAAAAAAATGCTTAAAAGGCTAAAAAAATCCAGACAAAATTCTCAAGTGTTCTAAACTGACATAAAGGTACTGACACACATTTGGTCCTCACTAACATAACAACCTAAGATTGTGATTTAACTAATTATCCTGACATTTCTAATATTGACAATTATTTCAAAAATTTTTGTAGAGAGCGGGAATTTAATGACGTTTTCATGAGAAGTCCCTCAATTAGAAGAGTACCTGCTAGAGATGGATTATTTTTAATCAAATGACAATTGGTGGTTGGGAGCTGAATGTACAGTCAGCATGGTCATGGAAAGATGTTATTTTTTCACACGAAATACTCCATACATATTAATGAATTTCAGTTTCTTTTTAGTTATAACTTAACAGTTAAGTTAGTTTTGCATGAAATAACATCGAAATTGGTGTGCTAACACGTTTTGAACATCATTATTGAAGACCAGAACAAAGGACCACTCAGACTGTTCCATATAAAAGTGACCATTTTAAACTTTTTTTTCTCTTCTACTGAAATAGTATATTACTCATTTCTAATTTCTAATAGCATTGGCTAGTATATGTTGAGGGCCTAGTATGTGCCAAGATCTTTAGATAAATTATCTTTAATTTTTACTAGGTGATATTATTGTTCTGAGCTTTACAGATGAGGAAGTTGAGGCTCAGAGGACTAGTAGGGTGCAAGTGTCTGTATTCAGTCTCAGCTCCATTGAGACCTCCTATTCCCCTCTGCCTACATTTTTTAAACTCAGCCATGGCTTTAAAGAGAGGGAAGTAGGATGGTGCCAACGATTACATTTCCCTATCCTTATCTACAGAGAACTTCAGAGTTAGATATAGTTTTTTTCATCTCGTCTGCCAACTTGAGCCCTCATGAATTCTTTGCAGCAAATAGGTGAGAACACAATCATATACACAGACATGCACACTCGCACATATATCCCTAGAAATAAACTTTTAGCAGTAATAAATAACTGAATAAATAACTAGTGGCATAGCACCAGCATTTTAAAATATGTGATTTTCAAGTACATATGAAATACTCAGTAGTGTGCTAGGTATTACGGCAATTAGAAACAGATGTAGATATCACAATGTGAGACTGAAAACACTGACATGGACACAAAAATCAAAGGACATGCAGACACATATTGAAGCTTTATCTTGAGCACCTACTAATTTTAAAGAAAGTGCAAAATCACAGGACACATGAATTTTGTTGTATTAGTAATGAATGCAATGGAAATCATGAATGCTGTATATTTAAACTTTGTTGAGCCAATTAAAAAACTACAACACATTCTTTCCAGGTATGTGGGAAAGATTTAGAAGGAAGGATGTAATTTTCAAGAGTTCTTTAAATGATGGGACACTGGCACTGTGAAAAATTGGTATGGGAGACAAGTAGAAAGTACATTCTGAGTAAAGATGCTGGAGTTAGACTGTGTTGAACAGACAAAGTGGGTGGTGAGGAAGTCTGCCTGTTAAGAAGTGGAGGAGACATTTATTATAAGCAAAGGATATGTCAAAATTACCCTTTTTAAATAGATGAATTAATGCTTAAACCCATAAAAGATCCAATTTACTGAAAATTATCGAGTCCCTTATGGAAAGCCAGTAGTGATTACAACTGAGAGAGCTGTCATTCTATAGCCTGGTACATATATGCCATATGTGTTTATCTTTTTCACTAGCCTACTTACATGCGATAACACTACAGCAGCTTTCAAGATGAACATTTGACAAGCCAGCTCACCGCCGACTGACACCTCCATTTCAGCTGGCCTGACATATATAAAAAGAAACTGAATGTTTATCCGTGCGTTTTCCGGATTTGACATATGTGCTATATAAGAGTCACAGAAGAAAACTTCGGAAAAGAAATTAAGGAATGTACTTGACAGTTTATTAATCAAAGTTTACCTGCTTCACATTACACAGAGACAAATTAAGCTGGCTACTATGGTACTTCGAAAACATCTGCTAACAAAGTCAGAAGTAATGATAAACAAAAGAGCTTCCTTTGTGGTTGATTTCCATCCAGCTGCGTTTAATTATAATAGTGCTATCAAAGAAAGCTCCCCATTAGCTGCTAATTCAGAAGGACTTCAGAAGAAACTCCCAGAGCCTCCAGTGATATTTCTCCAACTCCAACAACTTCCTAATCTCTACCAAGGTTTGTGAAGAGCCATATTAAAGAAGCTTGGTTATCAGTTCTGGCTGTTACTGACTGCCAAGGTGGTATGAGGTGGGTTCTTTTCCCCCCAAGAGTACCTTTGTAATAATGTGAACAATTAAACTATAAAAATGACAAAATTTATGACATCAATATTTTATTCCAACTTTAGAATAATATACCAAACTACGTCAATAAAGGAAGGAAAAATCTCATCTTAATGCATATTTTAAGTAAGATGCAACCTCAGTCATGTTATTTATTGTCCACAGTCTATAGTTAAAAATAAAAGTGATGCTGATTTCTAAAATTCAGATTGAACTGGTTTTCTAATAAACAAATATCCATCTCAAGCCTCTCAGAAGAGCACTACTTCTACCCAACTCAATAATAATCACCAGCAAAACTTGCTTATTGATCAACATTGGTTCTTACAAATTTCCAGGTATGTATTTTCAGTTTGAAAGTTCCTAGCTTGAGAAATGAGGGTGGAAATACCAAAGTAGCACCTCTCTTTCTCATGCTTTCTTGAGTACAAATATGAGTGATTCCTCACCAAAATCTGGCTTCTGCCTGGCCAGGAAGCAAACACAAAATCAAAAGCTCGCACGTGCAAACAAGGCACAGATATATGCGTGCCTTTGTCAATCCAACCTGAGAGTACGCTACATCTCATGTATTTGTCATGGGGTGATCTGGGGAGGTACAAGTTAAAAGTGAAAATGTATAACCTAGGAAAGCATCCACATTTATTTTGTAGTTCCCTCTTTATCAAAGTAACAAGCCACAAGTAGAGAAATTTCATGAAGAAAATAATGAATGCAGAGTATCCCAGACTGGGAACAGTAACTATTCACCAGAGCTGTATCTGGCCAATCTCCAAGGACCCATATTGTAATATATTTTCCCGGCATGTGAAAGAACTTATTCGATCATGGAAGGAGCATGACATTAGGAGAAAATGAAGGCAATGTTTGCCCGGTATCAACTGAAAATGTTGATACCGTTAGAAGGTTTTATGTATTTGTCTCTTTGTTTTCAAGGAAGAACAAAATCTCTAAATTAGGCTAATTTTTTAACTTCTGAACCTCCTCTGCTATTTTTAGTCCTCAAGAAGCCAGTATTGTTTATGAGAGTCCTTTCACTTATCAGAAGGTAAAATGGTAGTGAGAGAGGACACCACTACTTTTAAGTGCACGTGGTCCAGTCATCCATTGGAGTAAGCATACAACATTAATTTCACCCTTGGCCCTAAGATCAAATGATATTGTCAATGTCATTTGTTCTGTTTATAACAATATTTGCGATGACTTAAACATTGTCCTCCTCCAATTGGTTTGAGAACAAGAGGTATTCTTCTGTTTGGTTTCGTAATGTTGGGGTATGTGCCATTTCAAAAAGAATGCACAGGAAGGAGCATGGTTTTTGGTGATAGTCAAGCAAAAGTAAAGGGTTTTCAAATGTTGTTTTGGGGGAAGCACATTAATACCCATAATCCCTCTTCTACTCTAAAATTGTCCAGGCTGAGAGCCTGAGCAAATACAGGTATAAGACCATATTTTCAAATGAGACATCTTCACCTATCTCTTTTTCTTTCTTTCAGATAACCAGACATGTTTTGAAATATTAATTATCAAATGCAGCATATTAATATTAAAGAATATTTGGCACAAGAACTCATATTCTCCTCTATAGTGTAGATCTACCAATAGATGCTGGTTGTTCTACTTACATCTTATATGAACTCTTGAATATGCAAATATACTCATAAGGTATGTTTCCATTTTAGAACATCAATAAAGTCCCAAGATTTCCCCATTATATAAATATATAACTAAATGGAAAAGGAAAGTTCACAAAATTTTCAGGAAGTTCCAGCAAGTAAAGTGAGCCCTAAAGAGGAAATACATTTACAGATCCAGGATGGTGAGTGTGCCAACTCGTGTCCGTGACCTTTCTGTGCTTCAGGTTCTATATCTTTAGCTCAGGAATTAAACTTTCCTTAATCTCATTCTTGCTTTCTTAATATTAACTGAGAAAATTGATTGGAAAGTACATTTTACTCTATGCAGATAAGGAAATGTTCATTGCAAAATATAGAATCTGAATGCAGAAACAAATGGAACAGGCGGTCCGCACCAGAGGTCTTCTACTTGTATTATGCGGATCTGTAAAGGTCTAGAGTCAGTTACAAGTGCTGCAGGGAAGCAGAAACTGCAGCCCAGTATCCCCTAGACTCAATACTCCATTCAGCCATAGCAGATCCAGTTTTACCTATTTACATTGCAATTCTGAACATGAATTTGTTTGGGAAAAAGATGTTTACTGCTAAAAGATTTGAACTCATCTAGTTCAATACTCTCATTTTACAGGAGGAAAAAAAAAAGAAAACAACGATGTAAGTGACTTGCCTATGTTCAACATTTACCAGCAAGAACAAATTTAGAATATGAAAAAGATTAGTATGTCTTCTGCCTGCAAGTTCAGTGCTGGCTGTTTTGTGGTAGCTCAAAGGAAAAAATGATAATTTCTTATTATGTTACCCCACAACTAAATTGTATTACTAGCTATCATCTTATCTTTTGCTAATTGTTGGACACTGTCAAACATTCTTTCTCCTCTTGTAAATTATTTTCTTGACTTCACAGCATTCCACATGTATTTCTAGTCAATCCATTTCTGGACCTCACAAAATCGTAAGGTTGCAAATTGCTCTCAGAGAATTGGGAACAATTTATTTAACTTATTTGACATGCTGCTTATCACACCAATATGTAAATGTGATTGCTTAATAAATACGACTTATTGATGTTGACTTCATCTGCAACTTCTTTGCAGTTTAAAAAATGAGGCTCAAAATTATTCTAAATTGTGAATTCTATTTTCACAGTAATATTAACCCAGCAAATACTTCCTAAATACTTCCTGTGTATAAATAACTGCTAACCCTCCTGATGTCCATGGAACATGGGAAACATAGGGACATGATTATGTAAGTGTAAATATCAACATGTTACTGGAGTCCAAGGGAAAAGAGATAATTTCCAGCCAGGAAATATGGGAAGAGGCAGGCAAACGTATTTGTGGAGGTGGCAGCTTTATAGCTGTCCCAGAGGAATGGGTAGAATTTCAGTGCCAGAAATAGAAAGAGGATTTTCCTGGTGGTATCCCAGCTGCTTGCCCAATCTTGACGGGTAAGGCTACTGGACTCAGTGTAAAATGTGCCTACACAATGTGCCAGTAACCAAAATCTTCCCGATGTCTCATTTCCCATCTTCACTTTAAAACCTCTGCTAGATCTGGAGCTCCCATTTCTCATCTTATTGCTCTCTGCTTAGGCTCTGTCTTTCTCCCCTTTGGTTTGACACCTCACCTGCACTGCCTGCCAGGCTTTCGATTTTAGTTCCACACATGGCACACATGGACATTGTCTGTCAGATCATCTTGCATCTGGGTTCCTCTTCCTGTAGGCCAGTCCAGTCCCTATTCATGCCAAGCCCAAATCCTTCAGTCCCTCAGCCTAGCACCATGTTCTTCAAATATTGTGGAAGAGAGAATGACATGAGAAATAGACACGTATTCAGGAATTGTCTCAGTGAGAAAGTTCTTTATTTTTCCCATTGACCACTCCATCTCACCATAGTCTATAACCTTTCCCTTCTCTATCCTTTGAAGACCAATCCCACAGACACCTGATCCCTTTCAGTATTTAAAATCTAGTCTAGATCAAAATATTAATTTCATATCCAAATTAAAGCATTTCTTTCCTCCTACCTGAATCTTGGTTTGTGGCTTGGGTCCTGCAATAGGGAAAGACAGCTAGTTAGCTCTTTTCACTTTGGCACTTTCACTGCCCCTCTGCTTTTCTCTCTGCTATTTTGCTATTTCGGGTTTCCCTTGCATCTCAACATTGTTGGGCTCTCCAAGGGAATAGGGGTGAGGTGAAAGTGTGAGGGACAGCTGCTCAAATGCCAATCCTTGCACTTTTTGTGGATTCTGCAGAGCCCCCATTGCCCAGAGGTTTCCTAAGACAGACAAGCATTCTATGGCTGACATTTTTCTCTCTCTTCTCTTGTTCCTGGCTGTCTGCCCAACACTTTCTTTACGGGTGCAGTTCCCATGACACAGGAGGCCTCTGAGGCCTCCATTTGATCCATGGAATATTTGCACATCCTTGTCATGTAAAACACTGATGGTGCAGGCTGCCTTGCTGTTGCTATCTCTTCTTGCTGTGTGTTGAGGATGCTCTGGGTATTTCTCACTCAGAATTCTGTTAAGCAATTCCATGATATACATATGCATAACGTTAAGCAAATTCCATGATATACATATGAGGTTCTCTTAAGAATGTTCCTTTACTCTAAGCATGAGCCTCATGAACTTCTAGGACTCAGCAAGCTTTCATGAGGAGAGAAAAATGTCAGTCTCCTTTTTTGATAGCTACTCCAGTGTCTATGAGCAATTTTCTTATTGTCCTTCTCAGCAGGTTTAGAGGAAAAGAAGAAGATAAATGAAAACACTCTCCCCCTATGCCTACAGCTTACCACTCATTCGATACATTTCAATACCTAGTCATCTGCTTACATGGGCTGGATGGGTAGGGTGGGCTGCCTATGTCCTTTTTGGATTATGAGGCAGGCCACTTATTGCCACCTATTCCTCTCAGCTTTGGTTCTTCATACAAAATTCTGAAGCAGCAGGAGACATTCCATTTAACACTGTTTACAATAATACTCATGTAAGAGGGTAGTGATAAAAAGTCTGCAGGGAGGTGCCAGTTTCTATGGAGATGGAATTGTATTCAAGATGATATGGAACAGAAACAAAATTTTTGGATCAAGGTAATGCAAACATTTGCATTACAAAATTGAGTCTTCCATGCTTCACTTAAATATGTAGATCCTTAAAGTTGAAAAATCATAATTTTAATGGTCTAAAAATTATTTTCCTCTCTTATGAATGCACAAGTCATTTTTGCTTTTCACCAAATATGTCCAATCTCTTATTTGGCAGAAGGTAAGACTGCACTTTGCTGCCACCTTGGAACTGATGTAAACACATAGCTTACTTTGTACTATGAAATGTATGGCAACTAATATCATACTTAACGGTGAGAAACTCCAAGTTTTTCCATTAAGATTAGGTACAAGGCAAAGATGTCTCCTCTCACCACTCCTTCTCAACATTGTACTGGAAGTTCTAGCTAATGTAATAGGACAAGAAAATAAAATAAATCGTATTCAGATTGAAAAGGAAGAAATAAAAATGTCTTTGTTCACAGATGATGTGCTCATCTATGTAGAAAATCTAAAAGAATCAAGAACAACAAAAAACCTTCCTGGAACTAATAAGTGGTTATAGGAAGGTTGGAGGATATAAGATTAATACACAAAAGTTGATCACATTCCTGTATACACAATGAACAAGTCGAATCTGAAATTAAAACAAAATACCATTTATATTAACACTCAAAAAACTTAAATATTTGAGTATAAATCTAAAAAAATATGTGCAAGATCTATATGAGGAAATCTATAAAATTCTGAAGAACAAAATTTTTTAAAAACTAAATAAATGGAGAGATATTTCATGTTCATGGATAAGACTCAATATTATCAATGTGTCAGTTCTTCCAAAATTGTTCTATAGATTCAATGCAAGTCCAAACAAAATCCCACAAAGTTATTTTGTGGCTGTTGATAACCTCATTTTAAAGTTTATATGGAGAGGCAAAGGACACAGAAAAGGGCTTCCCTGGTGGCGCAGTGGTTGTGAGTCCGCCTGCCGACGCAGGGGACACGGGTTCGTGCCCCAGTCCGGGAAGATCCCACATGCCGTGGAGCAGCTAGGCCCGTGAGCCATGGCCGCTGTGCCTGCGCATACGGAGCCTGTGCTCCGCAACGGGAGAGGCTACAACAGTGAGAGGTCTGCGTACCGCAAAAAAAAAAAAAAAAAGGACACAGAAAAGCCAACACAATATTGAAGGAACAAAGTTGGGAGTCTCCCACTACATGATTTTAAGATTTACTATAAAGCTAGAGTAATCAAGACAATGTGGTATTGATGAAAGAATAGATAAATAGGTCAGTGGAAAAAATACAGAGGCTAAAAATAGACCCACATAAATATAGTCAATTAATCTTTGGGAAAAGAACAAAGGCAATAAAATGAAGCAAAGATAGTCTTTCCAACAAATGGTGACAGGAAAACTGAACATCCACATGTGAAAAAAAATGAAAACTTAGACTCAGAGTTTACACCCTTCACAAAAATTAACTCAAAATGAATCACACACCTAAATGTAAAGCACAAAACGATAAAACTCCTAAAAGATAACATAGAAGAAAACTTAAATGACATTGGGTATGGTGATGATGTTTTAGATATAACATCAAAGGCACAATCCATAAGAGAAATAATTAATGAGCTGGAAACTGGGCTTCCTTAAAATGTAAAACTTTTGTTCTGTGAAAGAGCATATCAAGAGAATGAGAAGACAAGTTGCAGACTGAGAGAAAATATTTACAAAGGACTTATCTGATAAATGCCTGTTATCTGAAATATACAAAGAACTCCTAGAAGTCAACAATAAGAAAACAACCTCCCAGTTATAAAATTGGCCAAAAACTACAGCAGACACCTCACCAAAGAAGATTTGCAGATGGAAAACAATCATGTGAAAAAAAGTATGTGGCAAGTAAGAGATGCCACATCATATGTCATCAGAGAAAGAAACATTAAAACATCAATAAGATTCAACTACAAACCTATTAGAATGGCCTAAATCTAGAATGCTGAGAATACCAAATGCTGTCAAGGACATGGGGCTACAGGAACTCTCTTTCATTTTTATTGGGAATGCAAAATGGTGGAGCCACTTTGGAAGACAGTTTGGCAGTTTCTTATAAAACTAAACATACTCTTACCTTATGGTCCAGCAAGTGCACTCTTTGGTGGTTACCCAAAGGAGCTGAAAACTTATGTCCATAAAAAAACATGCACACGGGGCTTCCCTGGTGGCACAGTGCTTGAGAGTCTGCCTGCCGATGCAGGGGACACGGGTTCGTGCCCCGGTCCGCGAGGATCCCACATGCCGTGGAGTGGCTGGGCCTGTGAGCCATGGCTGCTGAGCCTGCGCATCCAGAGCCTGTGCTCCGCAGCGGGAGAGGCCACAACAGTGAGAGGCCCGTGTACCGCAAAAAAAAAAAAAAACAACAAACATGCACATGGATGTTTATAGAAGTATTATTCATAATTGTCAAAGCTTGGAAGAAACCAAGATGTCCTTCAGTAGGTGAATGGATTTATAAACTATGGTACATCCAGACAATGGATTATGCAGTACCAAAAAAATGAGCTATCAAGCCATGAAAAGACATGGAGGAATCTTAAATGCACATTGTTAAGTGAGAGAAGCCAGTCTGAAAAGGACACACACTGTATGGTTCCAACTATATGACATTCGGGAAAAGGTAAAACTATGGAGACAGTAAAAAGATCAGTGGTTGCCAGGGGTTAGAGGAGGAAGGATGAATAGGTGGAGCACAGAAGATTTTTACGGAAGTGAAAATATTCTGTGAGATACTATAATGATGGATATTTTTCATTAAGCATTTGTTCAAACTCATAGAATGTACAACACCAAGAGTGAACTATAACGTAAACGTGGACTTTGGGTGATTTTGATGTATCAAAATAAGTTGATTAGTTGTAACATATGTACCACTCTGGTGGAGGATGTTGGTAATGGGTGAGGTTATTCATGTATGGAGCAGGGACTATATGGTAAATCTCTGTACCTTCCTGTCAATTTTTCTGTGAACCTAAAAATAGCCTTAATGAAAATAATAAAGTAAAAAGTGTGAATGGAAGTAACATGTGGAAGCTTTAAAAGCCAGTGCATAATATACGATGTACTCTCTGTTTTTCTGCCACAATAACTGGAGTGTTCCACAGTGCTTTCTTATCCTGGTGCTATAGACTGAAAGTTTGTATGCCTCCAAAATTCATATTTTGAAACCTAATCCCAATCCCAATGTGATAGTAGCTGGAGGTGGGTTTCTAGGGTGGTGATTAGGTCATGAAAGTAGAGCCCTCATGAATGGTATTAGTGCCCTTATAAGAGAGACCCCAGAGAGTTCACTTGCTATGTTAGGGCACAGCAATAAGACCGCAGTCTATGAACTAGGAGGCAGGTTCTCACAGGGCATTGAATCTATCAATATCTTGATCTTAGATTTCCTGGCCTCCATAACTGTGAGAAACAAATGTTTGCTGTTTAACCACCCAGTCTATGGTATTTTTGTTATAGTAGCCCGAACTGGCTAAAACCAGAGTGAGGACCACAAAGCAGAGATTCTAACCACCCTGTAATTCATATTCAGCACAAAAGAGTAAGACACCTTGTGGTTTTAAGTTCCTGAAATTTGGGGGCTATTTGTTATTGTAGTATCTCCCTATTGATGTAATGAGTACATAAATATTTTACACTACAGAGCCAAGTAGTATACTATGGCTAAATTCTCCAAACCTCTTAAACTTCTCTACATTATCTACAGCCCTGTGCTCAAAGGAAAAACCTTTCCCATTTTATATCCTATCAACTGCTTAAAATTATGCTGTGAATTAGTCTCTATTTTCAGTTATATGTCTCATACAATTATGATCTTAATTGTACTTACCATTAATGCCATATATAAATGTTTGGTTTTCCTTAGGAGTGGTGATCTTTAACAGGTTATGGTAAAGACAGCAGAAGTTGGACTCCAAATTCATAGATATCATATGATATGACCAGGGGACAAGACTAATAGGGAAATTAACATAAGAAGGAGTAATGTTCACCCACCATTTTGAGAAAGGATGAAAAAAAGCAAACAAAAGGGGTCTGAAAAATATATGTGCACTACAGGAAAGTTAGCATTCAGGGAATAACCTCAGTTAAATTAGAAGTAACTTCATCTCTTGAGAGTCCTAGATGGGGGCAAAGTATAAGAGGTATCCTTAATAATACAGATATTTACTGAGCAATTATTATACCAAGGCTTATTGAGAATTAAATTATGTCTAAGTTAGCTCCTCTCTAACAGGTGGGAACATCCTTTAAAAGGGAATACAGTAAAGAGAATAACAGTATAATAAAAACTGCAAAAGAAGTACACATGCTTCCTAAAATTCTGTTTCAGTATGGAAGATAGACAACTTTTAAAAAGTAAAGGCAGGAGAGACCTTCAAGATGGCGGAGAAGTAAGATGTGGAGATCACCTTCCTCCCCACAAATACCTCAGAAATACATCTACATGTGGAACAACTCCTACAGAACACCTACTGAATGCTGGCAGAAGACCTCAGACTTCCCAAAAGGCAAGAAACTCCCCACGTACCTGGGTAGGGCAAAAGAAAAAGGAATAAACAGAGACAAAAGAATAGGGACGGGACCTGCACCAGTGGGAGGGAGCTGTTAAGGAGGAAAAGTTTGCACACACTAGGAAGCCCCTTCACTGGCGGAGATGGGGGGTGGTGGGGAGAAAGCTTCAGAGCCACAGAAGAGAGTGCAGCAATAGGGGTGCAGAGGGCAAAGCAGAGAGATTTCTGCGCAGAGGATTGGCGCCAACCAGCACTCATCAGACTGAGAGGCTTGTCTGCTCACCCGCCGGGACGGGCGGGGGCTGGGAGCTGAGGCTCGGGCTTCGGAGGACAGATCCCAGGGAGAGGACTGGGGTTGGCTACGTGAACAGAGCCTGAAGGGGGTTAGTGCACCACAGATAGCTGGGAGGGAGTCCAGGGAAACGTCTGGAACGGCCAAAGAGGCAAGAGACCATTGTTTCAGGGTGCACGAGGAGAGGGGATTCAGAGCACCACCTAAATGAGCTTCAGAGATGGGCACAAGCTGTGGCTATCAGCACGGACCCCAGACACGGACATAAGATGCTAAGGCTGCTGCTGCAGCCACCAAGAAGCCTGTGTGCGAGCACAGGTCACTATCCACACACCCCTTCCGGGGAGCCTGTGCAGCCCGCCACTGCCAGGGTCCCGGGATCCAGTGACAACTTCCACGGGAGAATGCACAGCGCGTCTCAGACTGGTGCAACATCATGATAGCCTCTGCTGCCACAGGCTCAGCCCACAATCCATACCCCTCCCTCCCCTGGACCTGAGTGAGCCAAAACTCCCGAATCAGCTGCTCCTTTAACCCCGTCCTGTCTGAGCGAAGAACACATGCCTTCAGGCGACCTACATGCAGAGGCGGGTCCAAATCCAAAGCTGAACCCTGGGAGCAGTGCGAACAAAGAAGAGAAAGGGAAATTTCTCCCAGCAGCCCCAGGAGCAGCAGATTAAATCTCCAAAATGAACTTGATGTACCCTGCATCTCTGGAATACCTGAATAGACAATGAATCATCCTAAAATTGAGGCAGTGGACTTTGCGAGCAACTGTAGACTTGGGGTTTGCTTTCTTCATCTAATTTGTTTTTGGTTATATGTTTATCTTAGTTTAGTATTTAGAGTTTATTATCATTGGTAGATGTCTATTGATTTGGTTTCTCTCTTCCTTTTATATATATATATATATTCTTTTCCTTTTTCCTCTTTTTGTGAGTGTGTAGGTGTATGCTTCTTTGTGTGATTTTGTCTGTATAGCTTTGCTTTCACATTTGTTCTAGAGTTCTGTCTGTCCATTTTTTGTTTGTTTTTTGTTTTTAATATAGTTCTTAGTGCTGGTTATCACTGGTGGATTTGTTTTTTCATTTTGTTGCTCTCTTCTTTCTTTCTTCTTTTTGTTTATTTTTTCCTCTTTTTTATTACTTTATAATTTTAATAATTTTTTCAATTTTTTATTTTAATTATTTTATTTAATTTATTTATTTTCTTTCTTTCTTTTTTCCTCCCTTTTCTTCTGAGCTGTGTGGCTGACAGGGTCTTGGTGCTCCAGCCAGAGGTCAGGCCTGTGCCTCTGAGGTGGGAAAGCTGAGTTCAGGACATTGGTCCACCAGAGACTTCCCAGCTGCCTGTAATATCAAATGGCAAAAGCTTTCCCAGAGATCTCCATCTCAACGCAAACATCCAGCTTCACACAAGGACCAGCAAGCTACAGTGCTGGACACCCTATGACAAACAACTAGCAAGACAGGAACACGCCACCACCCATTAGAAGAGAGGCTGCCTAAAATCATAATAAGGTTACAGACACCCCAAAACACACCACTGGACTTGGTCCTGCCCACCAGAAAGAAAGGATCCAGCCTCATCCACCAGAACAGAGGCACCAGTCCCCTCCACCAGGAAGCCTATACAATCCACTGAAACAACCTTACCCACTGGGGGCAGACACCAAAAACAATGGGAACTACGAACCTGCAGCCTGCATAAAGGAGATCCCAAACACAGTAAGTTAAACAAAATGAGAAGACAGAGACACACATAGCAGATGAAGCAGCAAGGTAAAAACCCACCAGACCAAACAAATGAAGAAAAAATAGGCAGTCTACCTGAAAAAGAATTCAGAGTAATGATAGTAAAGATGATCCAAAATCTTGGAAACAGAATGGAGAAAATACAAGAAACATTTAACAAGGACGTAGAAGAACTAAAAAGCAAACAAACAATGATGAACAACACAATCAATGAAATAAAAATTCTCTAGAATGAACCAATAGCAGGATAACTGAGGCAGAAGAATGGATAAGTGACCTGAAAATAAAATAGTGGAAATAACTACTGCAGAGCAGAATAAAGAAAAAATAATGAAAAGAATTGAGGACAGTCTCAGAGACCTCTGGGACAACATTAAATGCACCAACATTCGAATTATAGGGGACACAAAAAAAGAAGAGAAAAAGAAAGGGACTGAGGAAATATTTGAAGAGATTACAGTTGAAAACTACCCTAACATGGGAAAAGAAATAGTCAATCAACTCCAGGAAGTGCAGAGAGTCCCATACAGGATAAATCCAAGGAGAAACACACCAAGACACATATCAATCAAACTATCAAAAATTAATTACAGAGAAGTATTAAAAGCAGCAAGGGAAAAGCAAAAATAACATAAAAGGGAATCCCCATAGGTTAACAGATGATCTTTCAGCAGGAACTCTGCAAGCCAGAAGGGAGTGGCAGAACATATTTAAAGTGATGAAAGGGAAAAAACTACAACGAAGATTACTCTACCCAGCAAGGATCTCATTCAGATTTGATGGAGAAATTAAAACCTTTACAGACAAGCAAAAGCTAAGAGAATTCAGCACCACCAAACCAGCTTTACAACAAATGCTAAAGAAAATTCTCTAGGCAGGAAACACAAGAGAAGTAAAAGGCCTACAATAACAAACCCACAACAATTAAGAAAATGATAATAAGAACATACATATCGATAACTACCTTAAATGTAAATGGATTAATGCTCCAACCAAAAGACATAGACTGGCTGAATGGATAAAAAAGCAAGACCCATATATATGGTGTCTACAAGAGACCCACTTGAGACCTAGGGACACATACAGACTAAAAGTTAGGGGATGAAGAAAGATATTCCATGCAAATGGAAATCAAAAGAAAGCTGGAGTAGCAATTCTCATATCCGACAAAATAGACATTAAAATAAAGACTATTATAAGAGACAAACAAGAACACTACATAATGATCAAGGGATCAATCCAAGAAGAAGATATAACAATTGTAAATATTTATGCACCCAACACAGGAGCAACTCAATACATAAGGCAAATGCTAACAGCCATAAAAGGGGAAATCAACAGCAACACAATCATAGTAGGGGACTTTAACACCCCACTTTCACCAATGGACAGATCATCCCAAATGAAAATAAATAAGGAAACACAAGCTTTAAATGATATATTAAACAAGATGGACTCAATTGATATTTATAGGACATTCCATCCAAAACAACAGAATACACTTTCTTCTCAAGTGCTCATGGAACATTCTCCCGCATAGATCATACCTTGGATCACAAATCAAGCCTTGGTAAATTTAAGAATATTGAAATTGTATCAAGTATCTTTTCCGACCACAATGCTATGAGACTAGATATCAATTACAGGAAAAAATCTTTAAAAAATACAAACACATGGAAGCTAAACAATACATTAGTTAATAAACAAGAGATCACTGAAAAAATCAAAGAAGAAATCAAAAAATATTTAGAAACAAATGACAATGAAAACACGATAACCCAAATCCTATGGGATACAGCAAAAGCAATTCTAAAAGGGAAATTTATGGCAATACAGTCTTACCTCAAGAAACAAGAAACATCTCAAATAAACAACCTAACCTTATACTTAAAGCAATTAGAGAAAGAAGAACAAAAAAACCCCGAAGTTAGCAGAAGGAAAGAAATCATAAAGATCAGATCAGAAATAAATGGAAAAGAAATGAAGGAAAAGATAGCAAAGATCAATAAAACTAAAAGCTGGTTCTTTGAGAAGATAAACAAAATTGATAAACCATTACCCAGATTCATCAAGAAAAAAAGGGAGAAGATTCAAATCAATAGAATTAGACATGAAAAAGGAGAAGTAACAATTGACACTGCAGAAATACAAAGGATCATGAGAGATTACCAGAAGCAGCTATATGCCAGTAAAATGGACAACCTGGAAGAAATGGACAAATTGTTACAAAAGCACAACCTTCTGAGACTGAACCAGGAAAAAATACAAACTATAAACACACTAATCAACAAGCATTGTAATTAAGACTGTGATTAAAAATCTTCCAACAAAAACAGCCCAGGACGAGATGTCTTCACAGGCGAATTCTATCAAATATTTAGAGAAGAGCTAACACCTATCCTTCTCAAACTCTTCCAAAATATAGCAGAGGGAGGAACCCTCCAAACTCATTCTATGAGGTCACCATCACCCTGATACCAAAACGAGACAAAGATGTTTCAAAGAACGAAAACTACGGGCCAATATCACTGATGAACGTAGATGCAAATATCCTCAACAAAATACTAGCCAACAGAATCCAACAGCTCATTAAAAGGATCATATACCATGATCAAGTCGGTTTATCCCAGGTATGCAAGGATTCTTCAATATATGCAAATCAATCAATGTGATAAACCATACTGTAACAAACTGAAGGAGAAAAACCATATGATCATCTCAGTAGATGCAGAAAAAGCTTTTGACAAAATTCAACACCCATATATGATAAAACCCTCCAGAAAGCAGGCATAGAGGGAACTTACCCAAACATAATAAAGGCCATATATGACAAAACCACAGCCAACATCATTCTCAATGGTGAAAAATTGAAAACATTTCCATTAAGATCAGGAGCAAGACAAGGTTGTGCACTCTCACCACTGTTATTCAACATAGTTTTGGAAGTTTTACCCACAGCGATCAGAGAGGAAAAAGAAATAAAAGGAATCCAAATTGGAAAATAAGAAATAAAGCTGTCACTGTTTGCAGATGAAATGATACTATACATAGAGAATCCTAAAGATGCTACCAGAAAACTACTAGAGCTAATCAATGAATTTAGTAAAATATCAGCATACAAAATTAATGCATAGAAATCTCTTGCATTCCGATACACTAATTATGAAAAATCTGAAAGACACTGATGAAAGAAGTTAAAGATGATACAAACAGATGGAGAGATATACTATGTTCTTGAATTGGAAAAATCAACATTGTGAAAATGACTATACTACCCAACTCATTCTACAGATTCAGTGCAATCCCTATCAAACTACCAATGGCATTTTTTACAGAACTAGAACAAAAACTTTCACAGTTTGTATGGAAACACAAAAGACCCCTAAGCGCCAAAGTAATCTTGAGAACGAAAAATGGAGCTTGAGGAATCAAGCTCCCAGACTTCAGACTACACTACAAAGCTACAGTAATCAAGACAGGATGGTACTGGCACAAAAACGGAAATATAAATCAATGGAACAGGATAGAAAGCACAGAGATAAACCCACGCACAGATGGTCACCTTATTTTTGATAAAAGAGGCAAGAATATACAATGGAGAAAAGACAGCCTCTTCAATAAGTGGTGCTGGGAAAACTGGACAGCCACATGTAAAAGAATGAAATTGGAACACTCCCTAACTCCATACACAAAAATAAACTCAAAATGGATTAAAGACCTAAATGTAAGGCCAGACATTATCAAACTCTTAGAGGAAAACATAGGCAGAACACTCTATGACATAAATCACAGCAAGATTCTTTTTGACCCACCTCCTAGAGAAATGGAAATAAAAACAAAAATAAACAACTGGGACCTAATGAAACTTAAAAGCTTTTGCACAGCAAATGAAAACATAAACAAGATGACAAGACAACCCTCAGAATGAGAGAAAATATTTGCAAATGAAGCAACAAAGGATTAATCTCCAAAATTTACAAGCAGCTCATAGAGCTCAATATCAAAAAACAAACAACCCAATCCAAAAATGGGCAGAAGACCTAAGCACACATTTCTCCAAAGAAGATATACAGATTGCCAACAAACACATGAAAGGATGCTCAACATCCCTAATCATTAGAGAAGTGCAAATCAAAACTACAGTGAGGTATCACCTCATACCATTCAGAATGGCCATCATCAAAAATCTACAAACAAAAAATGCTGGAGAGGGTGTGGAGAAAAGGGAACCCTCCTGCACTGTTGGTGGGAATGTTAATTGATACAGCCACTATGGAGAAGACTATGGAGGTTCCTTAAAAAACTAAAAATAGAACTACCATATGACCCAGCAATCCTGCTACTGGGCATATTCCCTGAGAAAACCATAATTCCAAAGAGTCATGTACCACAACGTTCATTGCATCTCTAATTACCATATCCAGGACATGGAAGCAGCCTAAGTGTCTATTGACAGATAAATGGATAAAGAAGATGTGGCACATATATACAATGGAATCAGCCATAAAAAGAAACAAAATTAAGTTATTTGTAGTGAGGTGGATGGACCTATAGTCTGTCATACAGAGTGAAGTAAGTCAGAAAGAGAAAAACAAATACCATATGCTAACACATATATATGGAATCTAAAAAAAAAAAAGGTTCTGAAAAACCTAAGGGCAAGACAGTAATAAAGATGCAGACGTAGAGAATGGACTTCAGGACACAGGGAGGGGAAGGGTAAGCTAAGACGAACTGATAGTGTCATGGACTTATATATACTACCAAATGTAAAATCGATAGCTGGTGGGAAGCAGCCGCATAGCACAGGGAGATCAGCTCGTTGCTTTGTGACCACCTAGAGGGATGGGATAGGGAGGGTGGGAGGGGACGCAAAAGAGAGGAGATATAGGGATATATGTATATGTATAGCTGATTCACTTTGTCATAAAGCAGACACCATTGTAAAGCAATTATACTCCACTAAAGATGTTAAAAAATAAAAGTAAAGGCCAGTGTATATGACTAAAATGACATTTTATCAAGAGAATGACATGAGAAGATGTCTTAGTAATCCAACTTAGTACCTTTTTTTTTATTGCTAGCTGTATGTATTTCTGAACTGAAAGTAACTTTTTTATGATTATAAAAATAACAAATGTTCATATAGTGTTTCAGCAATACATAATTTATCCAATACTTTTAAGTGAAGAACATGAAACGTAAGTACTCAAAAGTCTACCATCCTTAACAATGGCGCTATTTATTGAGTGTCCTCTGTGCCAGCTACAGTAGGTGATTTACACGAACTATTTCCTTTATATAAGGACCCCTAATGCTACCAGTTATACTATCCACTCTTGTGACCCCTGTTTTGCTGATGGGGAACTAAGGTTGAGAGAAGTTAAGTAATTTTTGCCCAAGGCTGTGGAACTGGTAGCATGAAGGGTTCCTATATAGAATTCAGGGGGTCTTCAAACCTGACAAGAAACCCAGATTTTTTAATTTCATTGACCTCTAGCTGACATTTAGCCTTTCTTCGTCATAAATGTATGCAATGAGCTACATTATTATTGTTGTACCATAGACTTTTTCACCAATAGAAATCACATGTATATTCATACACATTACAGTTGCTGCACAAATTTCTCCAAATATTGCTTACACTCATCACTGCTTTGAAATGACAAGTTATTAGATGTGCTTCTAGATCTCATGGTTTGTATATTACTATATCATCACATTTAAAAATATTTTGATAGTGAAAGAGAAATTACCATCTTCATATACACAGCTTTTCCATATTTTGGATTGGCTTATTTCCTTAGATTACCAAGAATAATAGATGTATGAGTTAAGATCTTTCTTCCTTTGGTTCAAATTTGGTAGAAGTAAAATATATACATGTATATATAATGTTTCAATTTTTCCTCCTCTAATTATTAGCGATACTAAATATTTTTTCATGTTTGTTTACTATTTGTTTCCTCTTTTGTAAATTGTTCATGTCTTTTACTAATTTATCTGAATATTAGTGTTTTAAAAAATCAGTTAGAATAGTTAATGATTTTAACCCTTTGTTAATATTTGCTGTAACTACTTTTTTGCCTCTTTTTATTTTGGTAAAATTTTAGCTGCAAAAGTTAGAAAAAATCTCATTACTGAAATTTTGAAAACTAGAAAAACACATTAAAAAAATCATTTTAATTCTGTCACCCTAACGTAACCACTACTATCATTCCCACTAATTTTTTTTAAAAAAATGCATGTACTAAAAAAAATGCATGTATTTTACAAAGTTGTAACTGCAGTGTGCAAACAATTTTAAAACCTGTTTTATTAACCCAGAAGTATTTTTCTGAAATGCCCCATAGTCTTCATAATCATCATTTAAAATAATAGCATAATATTCCATGGAATGGATTCACCCTTTCCTTATTGCTAGATATTCATGTTATGTCTAATTTTAAAAAATAAATAACACTGGTAAATAAAAAAAAAAAAAAAATATTTTGATAACTTTATTTTAATACAATTGGCCTGCTTTGTAATGCTATGTATTTTATTTTAGACATTCAGAAACACTGAAAAAGGGGTCTTCAGGCTTCACCAGACTGCCAAAGGGACACATGGCACAAAAAAGGTAGGGGCCCCTTGGTAGGGAGTGAGCTGAAATGCACACCCAGGTGGTCTGACTCCAGAGCTTGGGCTCAGGCTTGTGACAACTCTGCCATTCTGCCTGCCTTCGGACTCGTGTTCACACTTTGGCGAACATATTTTCAGTTTGCTCTCCAATTTGGAGAGAATTGATTAAGTGGTGATTAGGCAAACTCAGGGAAAAGTCAAGGAAACATTCTTAGGAACAGAAACCCTTCCTTCCTTCCTCCTGTTCTCAAGGAGGCAGGAGGAATTGGGGCTTGCCATTATCTGGGCCTCTGGGGTGAATTGGGGGAGCAGTTTCAAGGACACCAAGGAACTGTACCCCTGGGAGTGGGATAGGTCATAGACCAAGTTGACCTAGAAGTGTAAAGACATCAGAGACATTCTCAAACAGAAAAAAAAAAAACCCAGAGATACTACACTTGTGAACTCTTGGGGAAAAAATAAAACCAGATTCCTTAATGATAAAGTCCAGTCACTCAAAAGATTGAAAAGGCCTGGGTGCAGTGCTCAGTTTTGTTTGTTTGTTTGAATTTTATTTATTTATTTTTTATACAGCAGGTTCTTATTAGTTATCTATTTTATACATCTTAGTGTATATATGTCAATCCCAATCTCCCAATTCATCACATCACCCCACCACCAGGAGTACCTATTTTTAAGTTCAGTGAATTTCAAAGCAACACACATTTCTTGAAAAGCTGCTCTGTGTAAATTGTTTCAAAATGTTTGTCATCATCTCAAATACCACATATTCTCCTACTCACAGATTTAGAGAAACTTAACTGCTTAAAAAATCTTAAGCCAGGGCTTCAATACTGTGTAGTAAAAGAATCCTTCATGCCTCTCTCTATTCAGCTACAGTTGGCCTGTGAACAACACAGGGATGAGGGTTGCCCATTCCCCACGAAGTCAGAAATCCCACTGTAACTTAGAGTTCACCCTCAGTAGCCAAGCTTCTTCCATATCCTTGGTTCCACGTTTCAGATCCAACCAATCACCAATCACATACTACTGTAGCATTTACCATTGAAAAGATCTGTGTATAAGTGGACCCATGTTGTTCAAGGGTCAACTGTATTATAATTTCACAATATATTTCAATACACTGACCAAAACAAAGGTAGCCATCCCAAACAAATTATTTAATGAATTCTACCTCTATGCCTCAACTGCTGCTGTCCCTCACTTAGCGTCACCTGGGAAAACCCTCTTATTATTTTCTTTTTCTTCCACTAATCTTTTTCCCTGATATACTTCAAAACCATGTTCCAAACATTTATCTACTGGGATGTCTTGCTTAATTAACTCCAAGCCAATTCTGGTCACTATTTTATTCTGGATTGTATCATTACCTATAAAATAATCCAATTTCGTCGCTACAAGAAAACATGTTATAGGTGAAGAAACTAAAGCCTAGAAATGAGCAGAGGTTTGCCCAAGACCAAAGTTATCCCCAACAATCCAATGCAATACGTATTATTATAATTGTTATTTGTACTATTTTACATATGAAAATTTTGAGATAGAGGGGGCCTAAATAACTTTTCCAAGATCACACAGTGGCTAACCTGGGATTTAAGCCCAGGTAATCAAGCTCCAAAGCTTATGCTTATAACCACACCACTCTAGAGGGATATTCTGTACCCAAATAAACCAGACTATCTATCTCTAAATTAGTGTGGACTCTTTCAAGGCAGTCAACTTGGAATATTACACATTTATGCCAATGATACTGATATTTTACCAGAATATTTTCAGACTTGAGCTTCTGGAATTAACATGAGACTATCTGGTGCACTCTTTTGAATATTCTCAACAAGAGCAAACTCTTTTCCTATGTAGACAATTTCTATCTGGAACTAATCAATAGTCACAGCAGGGCTAACAAGTGAGATGGCTAATTAAACTTTATAAAATCTTGTTCAATAGAAAATGTACTAGAAATATAGAATAGTAAGACATTTTTGAAGGAATGATTCATACGCTTTCCATACTAAGAGTTCCAGAAACATCGTGAGTAAGGCTAGCATTCCATAAATGCCTAAACAGATGCTAATGTGTGTGCTTTCTTAGCATGCGCTTCCTCTTCTTCCAGCAATATTCCCTAATTTATTTGGAGACACTGCACTTCATGTGATGTTGGTGATGCTCTTTGCTGGAATCCAACAACGGGCATGTGACCTAGCATTAAGCAAGGTGAGCACCCATTCAATGGCCTCATGATTGGTTCAGAGGTGAACACATGGCTGAAGCTTGTCTAGTCAGAGTGACTCAGTCTCAGCACTCTTGCAACCACTCCCAGCATGGAGTTGTAAGGCGGGGAGACTGTGGCTGGAGAGCCAGCTTGCTCACAAACATTGAACCTGAATATGAAACCAAAACATGGAGAGAAGCAGGGTCCAGCTAAGGGATTAAGGGAGACTAGGTCCTTAGAGCTTAGTTTGAATCCCTGTATCAAACTAAGCTTGAAACCAACTGCACCTCAGGACTAGATTCCATTTTCTGTCACTTGTGGAAAGTTTTAACTAATATATATTTTGAGGTGACTATCTAAAAAGATACCATTCACTAGCTGTGAATCATTCATTCACCCCTAGTGACTATAGTATTATTTGTATGCACAGTAGGGATTTAGTATAAGTCTATTATAATGTACTTCTGGAAATTTTTTAGACCAAAGCATTCTGTTTTTACTCAAATGCCTGAAAACGTCTGACTTGCATGAGTTTAATCTCAGAGTCATATCCACTTAGCATTATCTTTATTCTATGAGGGTGAGACCAGAGGGGTAGGGAAAAAGCAGAAAACATTTTGTTCATATATTTTATAAATTATACACAATAAATTAATCTTTCATACAAGGATACAATACCAATGCCTTTTTAAAATTATCTTTAAATTTACAAGTGAGAGCTATGACTAAAATACTCAAATATCACTAAATTGTTGATTTTGAAAGTCAATTTATCTGGAGACTCTGAGACAGGGTTAAGCATTTTAATCTGATTTTATGGATATGATTTGAAAGTCACTCATAATTGAGGCTGATCCTTTGTATCTTGCAAGACAAAATTATATACAACCAGTCATTTTAAAGTGATACAAATCCAAATTAAATGAGGCAGATAAAATAATACACAATAAACTAGAATTATTATATTATGTGAAATATAATCTATAACGTCAAAATAGCCAGTATCTCTTCAAGGCTAGGTCTATCATCCAATTGCTACCCAAAAAGTACCAAATTTACTTAAATATACTGTTGTTTCCTATTCAAACTTTTGTAGGTTTCTTCATCACCACCTCTAATGATGAAAATTGCACTGCCCTGTGATATTTAAGCTACATTAAATTTAATTTTCACACGTTCACTTGAGTTATATTAACACAGATTTTTTTTCCTGAATTTTGTTTCTATTCCTTCAAAAAAATGTGTTCAAGACAGTAGTTTTCAAATAGAAACACAATTTGACCAAGGAACAAACTGATTTATTATGAGTGATTCCAAATTATATATATTTATATATATATACATCAAGGCATATATATGTATGTATGTGTATATATATGTGTGTGTGTGTGTGTGTATCTATACAGATGGCAGTGAGTAGGACTCTCAGCAAAAAGAACCAACTGATAAGCTTTTCGCTAAGAAATATCATTTTCCCTACCATTAAGTGTCATATTCTCTTCTACTCAAAAAAACACACCACAGGTATTAAGTGAAATTCCCAGATATCACAGGGTGGAACAAAGTTTCCAAAGACAAACATTTCTTGGGTTGGCAAAGACAGCAGTTAAAAAAAAAAAAGCCATAGAGGTAACTGGTAAATATATATTTTGGTAACAACAAGAATATTGGAAGGTATACAATTTCAAATGTACTGCTTTCAATATCCTAGTTTTTCCCTTATCTTGTATGAAATATATCACTGATAGCAGAGCAATATTTAGATCTCCTCAATTTTCAATTATTCAACCACCTTTCTTATCACCTCCCCATTTTGCAAAGCACAAAACCCATCAGCTTTTTCCCCAGATCCCTCATTTCTGGATTAATCTGTACTCTGGACAGATGCAAACTATTTGGGATTTTGTGTTAATAGGCACCTGATATCATTTTCATAAGTTTCTTTTGATACTACCTTTTAATTAACAGGATGGAGACCGAATAAGCCTGTCGGATGTTTCAACAAAATAAAAAGGAATATATTATAAACCCACAAAAGTACATTGATTATGTCTACAAAGATATATAATTAAAAAGTATAAATCAAGGACCGCTATTTTACACTTGACTTCAGTTATTGTGAACACTTGTGGTCTAGTAGCGCTCATTGTTAAGGATATGATTTTATGTGTTTAGAGTAAATCTGCTGTAAGCAATTTTATAGTTTAATGAAAATAATTATAGTTTGAGTAAGTAGTATGAAGTGTATCTGATGCTACTTCCCCAAAATAAGCTATGATATAAATTATCATGATTTATTATGGTTATTCTTCTGGCTATGTTTGGAGTGGATTCTAGAAACTAATGATGATTCTAAAATTGCAAAAAAAGCATTTCAGGCTATTTTTCCTCAGAGCTCATATTTCTCTATAAAATTGAAACAATTTCCACCATGGTACAATATGTGTTACTGTGAAGATGGCATGATTGAGCTGTCAATTTGACAGCTTACTTTAATTTACACCATTTGGTCAAAGAATACATTTTTCAGTCTTTTTGAATATATCATATGCCACTGTTGCTACTTGCTCTTCATTTTTTAGCCTGTCAAACAGTAGTGCTATGCTCTAATGCAAAGCCATGTATATACCTATTTAAACTCCTTAGAGTAGCTCCAACTGCAGTGTCTTTTTCAGGTATGTTTTTAACTTCTTATCAAAAGTCAGAATAATAGATAACTTTTCTTTTTTAAATTGAAAGTGTTTTCAGGCCTACCCATAAGTTATAGACACCTGAATCCAACCAACTGCTCCCTTGAGGGATTAAAAAAATTTTCAATAGCATGTAGTCATTCCATGAGCTACTAGATGATTGGAAGCAAGGCTCAAAGAACTCTAGCTGAGTAAAGAATCCGATTAGAAAAATCATGGCTCAGTTCCAAACTTCCAAGCTCTTCATTCCATAAATCCCATCAACTCATTCTTCCAACAGACATTTACTGAGAGCCAGCCAGATGTCTGACTGTGAGCTAGACACTGGCAAACGTGATCAAGCCTAGATAGCAGATGAACTATTGAATACTAGGCTGGCAATGATACTAGACACAAGGTTCTACTGGAGCACAAGGAAGGACATCTGATTCACTACAGGAAGGTTAAATCCCAATGCCACAGACCAAGCCTGTGCCTAAACAGACTCAAAATGTCCAAAGGAGCAAATAGTAATTTAAAACATATATTTTCAGATAACAAAACTTGCAATATCATTCCTTCTCATTATTACTTGGAGCATCTTTTGCCCCTTGAATTTCATTGTTAGAGCAAGGTCAGTCTGTATTGCCTTAAGGTTATGGAAATATTATGGGTCTTTTAGAAAACTCTCTCCAATTTTTTCCTAAATTTGACTCCAAAGCTTATTTGAGGGTGTAAATTGCTGCTCCTTAAGGACTTACTTAATAGTCATTTGAAACACCTTATTAAAGGAGTCAGCCATTCTTCATCACAGAGGTCTGTCTTGGTTGACTGTGATGATCACATTCATTGTAAACACATGAAATTAGGGGCATGCGTATACAGAGCCTCTTAAACCCAACTGCTTAGAGAAATATTTTTTTAAAAAAACCTTTATTTTCTCACTGCTCAGACTTCATGCATAACAGGAAAATTATTTTTTAATTTATGTCAGAATGAATACATACCAAAATATTTACATTGGGGGTTGGCTATTTTTGTCTGCCACTGATTCTTGTTAGGAGCGGCATTCGTTGGATATTGATGCTCACTAATTTTATCAGCATAAGTTTGAAGTTACATAGACCTGGATTCTAATTCAGGTCCCATTACTTTTACCTGTTATATGATTGCAACTAAATTATTTAACCATTTGAGGCTTTGGTTTCCCAATTTGTAAAATGGAGGCAATATTTCTTACCCAAAGGACTGTGGTGAGAATTAATTATATAACAAAGTGCCTAGAAATTGCTCTCTGTCATTAGTAAGTTGTTCATAATATTTGATCCTATTGGATACCAATTACCAAACAGGAGATAGGAAACAGTCATTTTCTAGATAAGTCATGGCCTGGGCAGGTCTATTTAGCTAACTGTATGCCAGAGGGGAAACAATTAACTACTGGTTTTCTTTTATTAAGCCAACATTTTCTGATTACTAAAAGCATCAATTTTGCCACCATTAGTACCTTGATTCACTACATATAGCAAATGACAATAATATCATAAGGATTATCTGGGAAGCTTTCAAGGAACTCAAATTCCTGGGTCCTATCTTAAACCCATCAAATAAAAGTCTTTTGAGGTGAGGCTGAGATATCTATGTTTGAAGTTGCTTCCTAGGTGATTCTTATGCTCAACTAAGTTTAGGAAACACTGCATTAAATGACCTAAGTCAAGGTTAAGTACAGTAGTGCAAGTAATACCTTCCTGTTTAACCTACTTCTAAGACTTCAGTACAAAAGACTGACCTCGATCTAACTGAAGAGCAATTAACTCCTATCTGTCTTTATTCATCCATATAAAAAAGGGCAGCGAAAGATAACACTGGGTCAGTTAAGTACCCTTTTCACAATGCTCTTCTTAATGTGCTATTTTTTATGTCAATTTGCCATCATCTTAAACCTTAGAAGCATTTTTCCAAAAAAAAAAAATTTAGAATGTGGAATTTAAACATACCTTAGTTCATGGGTGCTCGACCCTCTTCATGCACTGCTACCACTTCAGGAGCTTTTGAAATACTGATAGTTGGAACCCACCTCCAGATTCTGATTTAATTGGTCTGGGGGCTGTCCAGGTGTTTAAAATTTCTTGGTGATGCTAGGGCGGGGCCCAGACAAAATCACTGCTGTTGTGATTGACAACTCACCTTGAGGATGTTTGACTTCTCTGGCATACTTTTCCTCCATCCATCAGGGTGGTTTCCAAACTCCATGGTCCTCAGACCCACTGAGGAACTTCACAGCACTAGAGATTCCCAAGAAGCCAAATCAGCAGCTATGAAATAGAATCTTGGAAAGGGTATCATTTAAAATTCCCCAGGTAATTTTAATAATGATGATAATAACTACTAATACCCACTAAGCAATTAGGTGCTAGGCAATATTCTAATCTTTTTGCGTTTATTGATTAATTTAATCTTCAATAAAACCAGTGAGTGAAAGGGTCATTGACCTCCTTTCACAGTGATAAAACTGAGGAATGGGGAACGTAAGTAACTCATCCCACATCACACAGAGAGTAAGAGGCAGATCCAAGGTTTGAACCCAGGCCATGATATACCAGAGACATGTTCTTAATTAATTTATTTTGTACAGCAGCCTTATGAGGTAGATGCACATTAGTCTCATTTTATTGGGTGAGGAAATCCACATGGAAGAAAGCAATTATTTAAAAAGAACTTAAAAACCAATATAGTTAAATTATAAGCAGAGCTACTGATTAATTACACCAGCCATTAAACACCTGTATCCTCTATCCTCTTTAGGTGAACTTATTTCACTGCCAATCCCTTTTTGCAGACTCTAAAATCTTCCCAGCCACGAAGGCCATATGTTAACAGTTGGACCTGGCCATTTTCTAGATGAACTTTTTTACTGCTTTTCTTTGCTAGATTGGTTGCCTTTTGTACGTACAGATAATGTCTCTGGCATTGAGCTAGCTGGTATAGCTGGTATGGTCCTTCAGTCCCTTTGAATATTTGTTGATGTCCAGTTTTAAAAAAAACTTGTCCTCTCCCTTTGAATGTATATGCTGGCATATCACAGGCTAGGAGGCAGACCTCTTGGAACAATGGGCTAGACAGACATCATATTTATGTTTTTATTTTCTGATACCTAGTGCAGTTCAGAGACAGTGGTGAAATAACACATAAAACACTGACCACTTTAAACTGGTTTTGCTTCTTTAAAACAGGTTGTTGATTAATCAAACCTGGAGTTATTTTACAGAGACATCACTATGCATAAGCAAGACAGGAATATGTGTCTCCATCATGACCTCAGAACAAGAATCTTCAGCCTACAGAACTCAAAGAATAGAAATGTTGCCACCAGAGCTCTTTACAAAGCAAATCCTTCAATAAGAAAAATCTGGCTTTCAGGAGCCCAAGTAGCTTGATTACTAATTCAAAACCAGCCAGTCAGCTTCCAAGTATGAAATTCTCCTAACTCCTTAAATTTCACCCTGAACCCTGGATAGGAGAGACAGATTTGAGCCCTGCCTCCTGTCTCCTCACCAGTGGACCTCACAATAAAGGTCTTCCTTTTCTCAAAAGCCAGTGCCATAGTATTGGCTTCTGTGCACCTCGGGTAGCAATCCTTTCCTAACAGTAGCACTTAACAATCTTTGTTGATTGAATTAATAAGATTATGAAGGCAGGAAACCATGTCTCTTGAGCTTCACCAACTAGCAGACTTGAACATCTCTGTGCTATTCTGTGCTCTAATTTATTTATCAAGGTAGCATTTTCCCTTAGGAAATATATTCTTCCCTAACGAAACCACCCGTGCATGGCCCTAAATTAATGTTTATGTCAGGAGGATCATTTTCTCTGGAATTTCTGGCCATTTTCATTGATTACTAGTTAATGATTCAATGATTACTAGTTAATCAATTACAATACTGTGTGTGCCACTTTTGGTTTCCTCAAGGACTCTAATGCTATGTTGTCCAATATGGTACCCACCAGCCACACAGTTACTGAGCCCTTGACATGTGACTAGCTCAAAATGAGACATGTTGTAAGTGAAAATACACACTGAATTTTGTACAGTATGAGAAAAATGTAACGTATTAATAGTAATTTTATCATATCTTGAAATAAAAAAGGTACATTTGGTAAAATACATTATTGGAATTAATTCCACCTGTTTCCTTTTACTCTTTGCATGTAACTAGAAAACTTAAAATTATATATGAGGCTTGTATCTGTGGCTCGCATATATCTATTGGAGAACGTTTGTCTACAGTCTCAACGATTATTCTGGCAGCTCCTGCATGTTGACTGTGCCTCATATAGCTGGGTGACTTATACAACTTACCTAATTTCTCTTTTCCTCAGTTACTTAACATGTCCAATCATACTATTTTCTAGGTTTGTTGTAGGAATGACATGCTAGGATGCTTTCAAATTCCCAATACAGGACCAGGTTTCTTAATTACTTCTTCATACCACCACCCTCTCACCCATCCAACCCCAAATGCAGTCACTACTTGGAAGCAAAGGATGATGCAGCCATTCTTCTCCATGAGAAAAGGGACAATGCATCCTCAATGAAAATGAATTTGAAAAATTTTAATCCTTCAACTTTACCTGCCCACTTTAGAGAGGGACCATTTACAAACTTCTTCGAAGTTTAAAATTGGATATATGACAGCTTACTCAAATTTCCAGTTACTAACTAACTGGTGATCAGGTGATCCTATCAAAAATGATCAATCCAAGTGTGCTGAGGAAGCATAAATTAAACTGAAATCAATCCATCAATCAGTTAAGTTCCTGCAGCATCTTTAGGCTACGGAATTTGAAATAAATAAATGAAAAGCAAATTATTACTTTTAAATTATTACAATAATTATTATTATTATGTTAAGTTTACTGAAGCAAAGATGTCATTACTTTTAATCAAGTGACAGGACTAATTTTAGGATAAAATGGTTAAGCACTTACCAAAAATAATTTAAATTTATTTGTAATCTTATTCATGTGATGATTTTCTCTTCACCAGAAGTCTTCTCATCTGTACAACTCAAAGTAAAATTTCATACTTTTGATAAGTGCTGTCACTTATAATGTTTAATATTAAAATCTTAACGGGAATGTATGAAATTCTACATTTTTATAGGTTTTTTCACATCAACGAGAAAACTGAATTACCATAAGCACACATACACACTAAAGGTTTATTTAGAAAACACCTGAAAATTAGAACCCATATGTCCATAATCTTTAAAATGGATCTGGGTAAAATATCCATTAGGAGTAAAATCTGTCATTGGTTGCCCGGTTATACGGTGGGAAGTGGGGCTAGTGATGGAGGGTAGGGTGACTGGTACTAAAAAATAGTTATCTTGGAGATTTACTCATATTTTTAATAAGTATTTTTAAACCAAGACATTTATGCATGAGGAAATAAGGAGGTGAGTACCTCCCTCCCACTATCCCCCACAAAACAGGTATCAAATCATTCAAGGCCGTAAGATCCTCATGTTTTCATTTCAGTATTTGATGCATAATGTGTTCACATGCTGGAGTTAATTGACTGGCATAACTTTATAATGAAATAATGCAAAGACTATTTAGCAAACTCAGTTATTTCTATATTTATCGAAGATGGTCTCCATGTGTTATTCAGTTGCAAGCAATTATTACAGGAACAATAATTCATGTACCAAAACTGTCTAATTCAGAAGGGCGGCAATTTGGACTTTGTTAAAAAGACACCTATGAACTTTTTAGGAGTTGCAGTCTGATAAATATATAAAGGAAATGTGTTTTACATATGGCTAAAGAGTAAAGAACAATCCCCACATAGGACTATAGTGCAAAAGTGAGTACCTAAAACATCAAATTAGCTTAAAATACCAACAATGCTACCAGATGACTGAGAAAAAGAGGAAAGAGACAGCAGGAATCTGTCTTTTCATTTTCTATAAGTACAGGTAAAATAACCTGGTCTCCTTACTTAACAACTTTTGAATTGCCAGTTTATTTTCTAATAGGTATGTGATGAAATTTTGAGAGCTATAGAATACTTCTCTGGTAATTGAAAGATCAAAACAGGTCTCCTTAAATCTCATATGCTGTAGGGAGCATAAATCTGCTAATTTCACAGATTTATTAGTGTTTAAATAGGAATAATTAAAATAGCATTCTAAACCCACAAGTCTAAACAAAAAATAAATGAGAGGAGGAAATGAGTATATGGGAAAGTTCAAGGATTTGGGATAATGAAAGAACACATCAAAACTTTTCTCTGTCTTACAGAATGTCATTAATACCATTGAAAGCACATCAGGCACTTCTGTGTTGCCTGATATCAATCATGAAATCCCCAAATACTCCAAAGACCCTCCTAGCAGTACTTTCAACCCATCAGAAACTACCAAGTAATGGGACTCTTCTGAGAAAGGCTGTCTTCATGTGATTTCCAACTCTGTTTCAATACCAAATAGATCTGAATGCTTATCGGATCTAATCAAAACTGCCAAGAACTGTGAATTCTACCCATCTGTCACTAGGTTATTGGCTCAAGACAATATTAAGAAAAAGAATAAGAGACAAAATCAGTTGGAAAAAAAGTTTTTCAACTTTCAATCCCTTTTCTTTATTGTCTATTGAGCAGCAAGTTATGTGCTTCCAAACTGGCTTGAAGTTGAATCCCAAGTTTCAAATCAACCACCCTCCATCAGGAATTAGTTACCACACACACACACACACACACACACACACACACACAAAATTATTTGAACTACTTTACGTTACTCACTCATCTCTCTTCTCTTTTCTCGTTTGTCCTATCTTGTCTACTCCCCTCCCTTCCTTTCTTCTCCTCTCCAGGGTCTTTGGTGAAAGAAATGCCAAAAACAAGCATAAGGGAACTTGCAGGAGTATAAGCTCTCTACCAATTTAGGCTGTTTCACTGAAAGAAAAGACAGGGAATTTGTATACAGTTAAAACAAAGTTTCATAAGAAGTATGCCATTTGCAGGGCTTCTTGATTATAATGTTCTTTTATCTCACCTTGTGTCATTAAAATACAGGACATCAGCAATAAAACTAAAAGTAAATATGCATATATCCTTATCCATGTAGGGAAGCAATAAATCTCCTTCACTGATAGCAGCTGTACTGCAGCTATCATTTGAATAGTGCAGCTGCCACAACAATATCAAATTTTATAGTTAAAAAACTGTCAAAACTTTAATGTCAAAGTGGAGGTAGATATATATTGCACTATAAATAAGCATCCTCTAATGAAGAAATGAATCATATTTATTTTTTTCCATTGAATAGCATATATCTTACCTACTGCAATCTGTCATAATAGAACTCATTATACTCGAATGTCTATAATACAAAATTCTGATTTATACTAATTAGGTTGGCTTTCATTGAGACATATGAGAACTTGAAAGCCCCTGCCTGAGAGCCGAACTTTACCTCTTTCTTTAAAAAAAAAATTTTTTTTTCCATTTCTTTCTTCAAAATATAAGCATAATGGATATTTGGAGGGGTCTGCTGCTCTTTTCCTTCCATATAGTTTAAACTTCTGTGTTTGATTGGCAGAGGTGAAAGGTACATGCAGTTTGGAGAAACTCAATTTGGCAAATGTTTAAACCTAAAATTACTAGCTCTAGAGCAGGCTTATTCAGAGCCATGTGATCTCAATCTAAAGATGGCGTCATGAGGATTCTCTGGTCTCTCACTCAGTGCCTTGCAGGATGTGGTTTTGAGTGGGACACTAAGCTGCCAATACAAAAGTTGTGTCTCCATACACATTTTGAAGAGGCCAGCTTCCTCTGAGGGGGAAAAATAGGTTGTGGATACATAAATATACCCAAAACACTTTGAGGCATTTTTGTATAGATTTTTGAAAAGGCAAAGGTGTTCCTAGTCCACTAGCTGGTCAGTTGATATCAAAGATGATGCTTAAATGATATGGAGAAAAAAATGAGACTCTACAGCTCAGCTTCTGGAATGTGTCAAATCTCTCCATTAATAAGCAAAGACAGTTTATCTTAACCAGTCTTAAAATTCTGATAAAGGAGCCCACCACATCTTCAGAAGTCTTGCGTTTTACAGTTCTTTTGTGTGCCTGTCACATTATGCTATGTCAGCTGGCACGTGGCAATACCAAAGTCACATATTTTAATTGCCTCCTTCATTCTCTGTGCCATAAATGGTACCTTTGGCATCAGAGAAGCCACTTGAAGTAAAGTATCCCTCACACCACGGAGTATGAATATTTTGCTCATGGCGTTGCTATCTGAAATACAGACAAACCAGCACAAACACCGCTACAAATGAAGCAGTAAATGTATGATCTATAAGCACCAGGAGAGCCTGTAAATGAAGTTCCATTTCTAGGCTTTCATCAACTTGCCAGTTGGACGGTGTTACTGTAAGAAAGTCATGCAGAACTAAAAAGTGACGTTGGTGTATTTCATATATCATGTCTCTTTGGCAGAGTATGTCCAAAGGTAGCAACTAGGAGCACTTATTGTAATGGGTGCATTGCAGCAAGAATAAACTTGGTGAACTGGACTAATACCAAGTTCAATTTGGTACTGGTCTAAATAGTCCAAGATGTATGTTGGAACATTTGGGACATTGAACATATGGGACGGGCCATTTTTAAAAATATTTATTAAATTCCCACTAAGTCTAGAGCCCCCACTATATTATAAGTATTAGGTATTTATATAGACATAAATAATGTTCAGCATTTCGTCAAGGCCTACAGGCATAGAAAAAGATATTTCCATATGCATGCATAATAGGCTGAGTGTTTTGAGTACAACATATTCCTGGTTCTCAGAGAAGTGATTAATTGAAGAACACCAGGGCAGTTTACTAGAGTATCAAACATTTTCACGTGATTGCCAAAATCATGATAAAAGGGAATGCTATATATTCCTCATTTCGCAGATGGAAAACTGAGGCTCATCTCTGCCACTTGGCTTATGGAAGGACTGAAGATGAGTGGGTTTTCAATACTCAGAGATGGTGAAAGAGATTTTACTCTTAGAGATCAGCATGAATGGAGGCCTATAGTCATGAAAACACTAGGCACATTTGAGCAAAAGTAAATGATTTTGTGTCCTGGTGCACAGCGAATGTATGCACAGTAGCTGCAGAGACAGTGCATAAGTATAGCAGAGGGAAAAAGAGAACAAAGGTGATACAGTAAAGCCCCAGGCTGTAATGTTAGCTGTTGATTAATCCATTTAGAAATGCAGTAATCGTCCTTAAAAAACTAAATATATAGTTACCATATGATCCAGCAATCCCACTCCTGGGTATATACCCAGAAAAGACAAAAACTCTAATTCAAAAAGATACATGCACCCCAATGTTCATAGCAGCATTATTTACCAAAGCCAAGACATGGAAGCAAACTAAATGCACTTCAACAAATGAATAAAGAAGATGTGATATATATATATATATATATATATATAAAAAATGGAATACTACTCAGCCATAAAAAAGAATGGGATAATGCCATTTGCAGCAACATGGATGGACCTAGAGATTATCATGCTAAGTAAAGTAAGTCAGACAAAGACAAATATCATGAAGTACCACTTATATGTCGAATCTAAAAATATAATACCAATGAACTTATTTACAAAACAGACTCACAGACATGAAGAACAAACTTACAGTTACTGAAGGGGAAAGGGGTGAGAGGGATAAATTAGGAGTTTAGGATTAACATATACACAATACTATATATAAAACAGATAAACAACAAGGACCTACAGGGAACTATGTTTAATATCTTGTAATAACCTATAATGGAAAAAAATCTGAAAAAGAATATATGTGTGTGTATGTATGCATATATATGTATATATGTAACTGAATTACTTTGCTGTACACCTGAAACTAACAGAACATTGTAAATCAACTATACTTAATTTTTTTAAAAAATTAAAATTAAAAAAAAGAAATGGAGTCATGGTCTAAATGGAAAATACATACAATTGTGGAGGTAGAGGGAAGCAGTCAGTTCAGCTATTATGACATACCATAAACTGGGTTGTTTAAATAACAAAAATTTATTTCTCAGAGTATGGGAGCTGGAAGTCCAAGATCAGAGTGCCAGCCCAGTCAAGTTCTGGTGAGAGCCCTCTTCCTGATTTGTGAATGATTGCCTTCTCACTATGTCTTCACAGGGTGGAGAGAGACATCATCTCTCTCATGCCTCTTCTTATAAGGCCACTAATCCCATTCATGAGGGCTCCACCCTCATGACCTAATTACTTTCCAAAGGCCCCACCTCCTAATACCATCACACTGGAGATTAGGGTTTTGACATATGAATTCTGGGGGAGATACAAACATTCAGTCTACTGCAGGGCAGAAGTAAAAATATGGTATTAGGGCCTGTAACTTGATAAACTGCAAACTATATCTCTCCCTCCTGTCTTGCTCCTGAGATTTGTTTCTACTTCTGCATAAAAATTATTAAGTACAACTGTATTTTCTATGAAATGAAACATTTAAAAGAGAAATGCCAATATATGCATTCTTGTGTGCATATATTATATATATATTTCTGTTATCTTAACTCTGGGTTAGGAAAGTGGCCCTTCTGAACCAGAGCACACTGTCCCACAAAGAATAAACACAAAAATGAGTGACTATGAGTGTCTCTGTGCCATCCTAAGATAATAAGCACCTTTGAAGGGGTGTTCATTTTTTCAGGCCCCAGAGGCACCATGTACTGCCAGGAGACAATAATATTCCTACTTATCCCCAGGATACCTGGGATAATCTACTCACTATGCAAAAATATTGTTGAGAGCTTGAGATTAAAAGGAGTCATAAACAACAAATCTACAGAGGAGAGCTCTCTGCAACCTTATAAGCAAGAAAGATTCTGGGTCCGGGAAGAGATTTGCTCTCTGTATTTTGATAACTTAATAGTCAGTGTGGTCACAACTTTGAAAAACTTCTGATCTTCCATGGACTGAACTGCTTATCCATAAACAGTCTCAGAGAGGCTTGATGGAGATAAGAATGAGGTGTGCTAAGGAAATCTCTGTGTTGTGAAGACAGGGAGTGGATGGCCGCTTCTAACCTCTAGTAAATCATCTAATTCATTAACAGTTCTGGCCCACTGTCAGAGAGCCTGGTGTGATAAATCTTTTCATTCCCCAACTTACTTTTATGAGAAATGCCATAGCGTGGCAGCAAATATATCCAATAACTATTGCCAGATAATGACAAATCTCTGATACCTTTTGTCACATTATAGTCTATGTTGCTAGTTTCATATTTACAAGCCAATTGTTACCTCAAAATATGAAACACTGGCATTTAGAGAAATACAGAAATTACTCACTTCCCTGGAATTCTGCATGACAAATTAATACTATGCTTTAACTCTAATAAATGTAGCTGTAACCGAGTTTTCATAAACATTCTTGAGACATTCTTCTGGAGTAGCTTTATTTTGGCACCCTACTTTTCCTGCTTAAACAAATGAAAAGGTTGGCTGATATTGTCAAAATACAGCACTTCTGGTGAACCAAGAGCCATTTATTAAAATAATGTATTGATGCAGTGTCATAAAATACAAAATCACATTTCTACAGGAAAAACCTATTACCCTAAGCCAAGATTATTTTATTTTAAAAGAAAAAGTATTGCAGTTGTGGATTCTGAAAGTAATATGATATGGTTCAGACCTCCACCTTTCGGAGGCTAACCAGGGGGCTTTTAGTGCACAGTGATATGTTATGTAAAAGAGATATTTGTGTAATTAAGAAGTCTTCTTGTCTTCATAGAAATGCATTAACTGGAAGTAGATTCTGGATATCTTATGACTCAGAATAACTAACTTAAGGACACAAATATGATTTATCACAGTTGTGGAAAGGGTTTAAACCAACACATAGGCAAATGTGACAACAACTAACACACCACACACACACACACCCCTCCTGGAGGGTCAGGGCTCTCCAGAGCTGACCATTTTCCTGACATCGTCTTAATCTTGTCCTTTGTCACAGCACTGCACTTTTTGCTCTAAAGGTTTCAGCACTAAAAAGTGGGGAGGTGAAGCCATAGTTCAATTCAATTTATTTTTATATTGCCTCTCATACAAAGTCTCTCAAAACGCTTTACAGTAAGAGATAAAATAATCTTATAACACTTGCCCATATTTGAAACAGCAGTACTCACCCAGACAGCAAGGGGGTAAAGCCATGCACAGTCATGGGTCAAAGTCCCTGGCGAAGCACCCCTCATTTAGAAGCCATATAAATGAACATTTCAGCAGAGTGGCGTAGCCATAGACCATTACTCGACAAGACCCACTTTCTCAAGGGACAAGTAAGAGGCTTCATTTTTCTATTCAAATAAAGCATTATCTCTCCTCAACCTGTGGTGATCTCAACTGGTGACCAGTTTCCTCTCACATTCAAAACTAAAGAGCCAAAGCACAGGAACATGTTTTCTTTCTATTGTTGCCAATTACTTTAATCACACATGATTTATGGCTTCCTGGAAAGCAGTTATTCTGGGGTACCTCTTTTAGTTGTCTGTGTTCCATATTTTGGCCACAAGAGGTAAAGGAGAAAGGCTGGTGGAAAGATGAAAATGAGTAGTCTCTTGTTTAGTCAACCTACAGCACAGAAAAAAGAAATGCTTACACTTGAAGCTTGAAAACCCGGAACGAATCAATGGCACTCTGGGGCAGGAAGAAGGAATAAGGGAGAATAATGGAGAAAGAAATTTTGCTAGATAAGGCAGCCCAAATTAAATAAGAATTCCCACTGTAAAACAACAAGAACAACAACGAATGTCTGGAAAGGATAATGAGGAAGCCAATCCTGGCAAAAGAAAATTAGGTCAAATCGATACGTCAGGTTTGTGTAGCACGTTTAACTTACAAAAGGGTTTTTCTGGACTTGATGTAAGGAAATTGGAGATGTTACTGGTCTCTGAGAGTGACTGAGTTATCCAGCATCGGAAGAAAGTGCAGTCCGCAGTTAAAAGCTACCACGTTTGCAAAGATGTTCTTTTACAAAGCAAATAACGGTTTGAAATTACCAAGCCCCAGTGAAAGTAATTCTAAAAAAAAAAAGCTTTTCTCCCGACCCCCACTACACCTCACGTACTTTTTCAAGTATTGAGGCAAAACACTCTCTGTAAAAAACATTTTTTTTCAAAAAGTACAAAAATTCAAAGAAGCCTCTGGCTCCAGGAGAATTCACAGTATTCGTATCAGTAAATAATCCAAAATGTATTTGTTTAGAAAGCATGTTTCTAGTAGGATATGAACCTTTTCTACCCTCTACTTCTTTAATAGAATCACATCTTTATAATACATAATAACAAAACAGAATATATTGTAACTCATTTCTTGACCTTTTAATATTCCTGTCACTGAGTGTCAGAGTTGAGAACTACTCTCTATCTTGAGGTGATGGATTATTTAATTAACCATTGACCTTTTCCCAACATTTGTTGACAATGAGCATAGTCCCATGAAAGCTGCCTGCTTTGGATATTGTCAATTCTGCATTGTTTATCAATAGGAGAATGCCATTTTTTGTAACTCAGATCAAGTAACCAGAATTACTTCTGCCATTTATTTGTCCAAATCTATTTTCAAATGAATTCATGTCTGTTTCCTTTTGACTATCTATTAGAAAAGAACAATAGGTTTAGTATACCTTTTTAAAAGAAATTCCATGCCAACAAGTATGGCTGATAGAATTTAACTGAATCAACCTACAGAAAAATCATGTTTTCTAGTAATGGATCTTTTCAAAAAAGCTGCAGCAACTTATTTCTTATGATGTACTCCTCTCCAGGTCTCCAGTTGAATCCAACTTTTTCTAGGGAATAAACTCCTTCAGAAAAATGAAGCAGACCCTTCCAATAGTTCATTACTAAGGAAAACATTCCTGCATTTTTCCAAGGGCTATTTTCTTCATAGAAAGTAAAAAAAAAAAAAAAAAATTGTGGAGGATTCTGGCTAATTAAACAGTAAAATTAGAATCTTTTGTTGGAATGACTGGCTTCTTTTAATACACATAGTAAATAGCATCTTTGTGAGCCCCAGCAGTCCCACACCTATCCACTTTCTTCTGGACAGGCTTTTCATCTTGGATGCCACAGTGAGGGAGGCTAAGAGTATTGCAAGCCCAAGCCTGAGTTTTCATCGAGAATTTTCCATTTCTGCAGACACCTCTGCTCCCAAGATCAAGTAACGTGGTACTTCAGACAGGGGAAATTTTTCAGAGAATCCGAATTGGCCTCCTTTCTCTGTTGGCATTATTACTGTATGTTCATCTCTCAAAGATTTTTTTGAGTTCTCAAAGTCTGATTGAGGGCATATCATTGTGTAAAAGGGTTTGGATACAGACTGTTCTAAACCCCAGGATCTTAGTTCTTTTTCTTTCTGGATGATACTGTGCACCTTATTTATTTTCTTGGTGCCTCCATTTCCTCACCTAGGAAATGGGAATAAAAATATCCACCTCTCCTACTTACTGTGAAATGGGAAGAGATAATATCTGCAAAGCTCCTGGCAAGTAGTAGAAGTCCAATAAGACAAAGCTGTTCTAATGTAATACTGAATTTTCCAGTTTGTCATGTGGACATGGCCATTATCTCTGCAGAGTGGAATTCAATATATTAGAGATGTTTCAGCAACAACTGAAGTCCATTTCCATCTCCCTGGAGTCTACAGTGTTTAAAGACTTGATATTATGGAAGTATATTGTCTTCATTAATTTATGTTAATTTTTAACATTAGTGTGGCAGTATGGTATAATATATACAAAAGCCTGCGTGTATGTTTGCGTGTGCTTATATACACAGGTGCACATTGCACACACACAGATACTGCAGGGAGAAAGAGTTTTCATCCTAAGCAAGCAGATTTTCATTAAAGCCTAAACCTGGGACATAATATAAAGCATTAATTGTAATAGGGGCCAGTTTTTTTTGCTTGACAAGGAAAGAAAAAGAATTCTTAAAATGAAGCTGTTTGGAGATGAGCAAAAAAATAATATATTTACTGATCATATTTTACGAAAATGTGACAGGAAGTAAACGATAGAGCTTTACAATTATGTCCAGTGAAACAGCACATGCAAGCTATGTTTGTACTGTTTTCTTATAGATCTGTTAAACCATGTTATTTCCTCTGGTATCTATCAATTTCCCTTCGAAGTCAAAGAGTTTATCTCCTGTTAGTACAGAACCACATGGGCATATCATCTGATATCTAGATGGTTAAGTTGTACGTTTGATACATGGGTGACATTAATGTAATATTATGATGGATATCTATTAGCACGTACATCACCAAAACACGGACTCTCTAACGTCTTTGACAGTGGCTGCCCTTTCCATGTCAGTGTCAATCCACACCAGAATCACAAGAATGAACAAACGTGACAGGAGAGGCTGTACCAATTATAGACGAAGGGATACTGTCTACTCCCACCATTTGATGTGATTTATTTGGCAGTCCTTCTGCATTTGTAGGCAGCAGATTGTAGCTGTTTATGAAGTGACAAATGGTACTCAATGACATTGAATGACTTCTCTAATCAATTTAGCTTGTCTAAAAAGTGGTCATGAATTGTAGTGTCCGTTGAATGTGAGTAGATACAGAAAACTTTCAACTTTTTGCACCAAAAACATATATTCCAAATATATACCCAAAAGAGTGAAAAGAATAAATAATAAAATTAGTTTATTTTAATAATTGTCTTTCAAAGGAGCTAAAAAAAATACCATGTTTTATAAGCTTTTTACTCAAGGAGGTTTTTTTTTTTTTTTTTTTAAGGCTCCGGACGCACAAGTTCAGCGGCCATGGCTCATGGGCCCAACCGCTCCGCGACATGTGGGAATGTGGGATCTTCCCGGACCGGGGCACGAACCCGTGTCCCCTGCATCGGCAGGCGGACTCTCAACCACTGTGCCACCAGGGAAGCCCCTCAAGGAGTTTTTTTAAGTAGTATTTTTTATTGATTTGAGAGAGATGCTTTTTTTCTTGGTCAGTTTTGTGAGAAGGGGGAGCACACAGTTAACTACATAAATGCATAATTCTCTGGTGGAAAGGGAAAATAATTTAACTAGGATTGTCAGTGAAATAATTGAGGCTGCTATTATATAAAAAGCCTTTGGGCTTATGATTCCAAATATTGACTAAAGTTTTCAATTATTATTTAGTCTATTTAAACAAAACTATTTTAGTCTAAGTGATTTTACTGATGAATTTATTTGAATTAATTATAACTTTAAAAATTATCCCTTATGCACAGGTTTGTTCACATAAGCAGAAGTCGTTTCCCTTACACACTGCAGAAATGTATACCCTTTAAAACTTACATGTATTTTAAATAAGACTTTCATCTCACACATATAACTAGTATAATGGAATAAAGTCATAGGCTAGGCTAACCTTACATAAGTGTATTTAGGTATTTATTTCAATTTATTAGATGGTCTTTTACATACTTAATTCAAACCACTACTGCTATAAGCCAAGAATGATTTTTTCCTATCTCTGAATTATTCAAATTTATTAAACAATATTTCACATTTGTTTGACACCATGTCAAACTCAGGACTCCTAAAGCACGGCTGCAGCTTTGGAACTGTTATGCTTTCTCGGACTTTAATCATTTTTGGCAAGGCTCCATTTCCTGTCAGAAAGTGAAACAGCTTTGGAATGTCATTTTCACGAAAGAAAACAGAGAGAATCCGAGAGGAAGTTCTCCTCCACTCCAGATCCCCTAAGATACTCAAACACGCTCACAGGAGGGCTGGAATACATCAAACATTAGCAGAGGGAAAAGGACACAATTTTCCCACATTAAAATACATGGATAAAGTTGAACTTCTGCTAAAAATAGTTCCCATGACTAATCCTATTAAGTTTAAAAAATTGGGCAGTATCTTCCTTGAAGCAGAATTTCTCTCTGCCATCACACTGTGCTGCTGCCCACTGCCTCCCCCCCGAAAGCCAGCAGCCCCTCAATGTTAGGCCCTCATCTTTCCCTTTGTAATGACATTAGGAGAAAAGGAACAGAGAAAAAGATTGGACAGTGCCTTTTATTCAGGTCTCAAATATCAAAGAAAACCAAAAATAAGATAAACAGATCAAAATTATCTCAGAATACCAGAAATTCTGAAGAGCAATATACTGTCCTTATACATCTGCAATGTTTTCCCACTCAATGTCCCCAGGGAGCAATGAGACTGCAGAAAGTAAACTAACGTGACTCTGAGCTATGCCACTTCAAAGCCTAGACAATGTTGGATGCAAAAACTGAGCAGCAAATGGAAAAATTCTATACTGTTTTGGAAATGGAAGCCCCTGATTTTTGCCTCATATGACAACCATATGACCTGGATAGGAAGGAGGAGGGGATGAAAACGGATCACTGAAAATGCCCAGCAAAGCTGAAAGATCCTGAACCAAGTACATATGTTGTTGTCGAAGAGAGAGGAAGCCATCAGTGTTCCCACCCTCTACAGCTCACACTGATAATCAATGTTACTTTGGTCTTCCAGAAGGGGAGATATGGGAATATAAAGTAGTCACTGCAGAAGGAGTCATTAGGTACCATGATATCGGCATATGTTAGCTAAGTGATTAGCGATGGTGAGGTTCAGCTGCAATGAAACCTAAACCCAGCTGATGCCATTAACACGCTGGATCTAATGAACTCCATAGACCACATTAAAGCAGAGAAAGCAAAACAACAATTGGAGAATGGCTTTTAAAGAAATCATCAGTCCAGAAAAGGAGGGGGGATATATGTCATTTGAGAAACCTTAGTGGGACCACTGGACAGTCACCTACTTAAGCGTTTGTTTTAAAGGACAGGCAGGTAACCCATCCTTAATTATGAGGAGATGTTTTAAAAATTATTTGTGCTTTTCATCTTTCTAGTTTTGCCTTAGCATGTAGAAAATGAATTAACCAACTGATTTAGAGTTTTCCACTTTGTCACCATAGTGTGCAAATGCCTGTAAGCTACATTCGTCATAAAGAAAAGATCTTTTGTTATGGTTTCTAAATCAAAGTATACATGTTTAAGCTAATCTATAATTCACACCCACTCAAGCATTGGTCTTATTCTGTATAATGTACTTCATTGAAAAGTGTGACCTAGAACTCTATCAACAATGTAGCTCTGTCCAGAGAGGATTCGTTCACCTTCACGCTAACCAAGTTTTTCAGTTTGCCTTGCATGTTTAAAAGGTTCTAGCTTAATAGTTACCAAAGCAATTAAAAGGGAAAATCTTCAAGTCTACCAGAGGAAAGTAACTCTCAGGGTAAGGGTCAGTGCAGTGAGTAATAAAGTATGTGGGTGCAGGAGCCACAAGGCCTGGGTTTAACTCTCAGCTCTGCCACTTACTAATTCTAAAGTGGTAATTTTTGCAGCAATGTTGGGCCAGAAGAAAAAGAAAGACTATAAAGAGTTAAGATAGACAAGGAATGACTGAAAGCAGCAAAAACGTGGTTTTTCTTCCCTTCTGAGCATCAATCTTATAATTCCCACAATGCTAAACTTAATATTGTTAGTTAGTCAGTTAGTGAATTTGGGCTGTGGTCTTCTGTGGATATACATGGTTTGCCTCTGCCTGAACCATCAATGAAGCCGAATCACTATCCCCTGGGGACCAGCAGGATCCAAAAGGCTATGAATTCAAACTTTCAGAAACTTTGTACAAAGCCTGTATGGCAACACACAGAAACAATTAGGAAGGATAAGCCATTGCTCTATAAAGCAGAATCATCCCACATCTAGAAAGGTTGCAATTTTATAAGCCATTTATAAAAGTTTCAGGGCAACATGACCCAAGCTCAGAGAACTTCAGGTTTCTATTTAAGGAGCCAAATTACAATAGATATTTTGACTTTAAAATTTAAAATAAGTGAAGGGATTGTCATTTTGCAACAGGGGGTATAGGCCAGATCTTAGCACACGTGGGCTTATATAAAAATATAAGAAAATATAAGCCCATTTCCCTAGCCTTAGGGGTTTGAGCCATGATTCAGATTCCTGTGTTCTAATTCTGCTGGCCACTGACCGACTGTGTAAGTCTGTACTAAATCTCTCTTGCCTCAATGTTCCCTCATGTAAAATTGGGACAATAATCATGGCTACCTCATGGGGTTATTGTAAGAACGAGATGAGAAAATACATATTAAGCATTTAACACACTGCCTAGTACACACAAAGCAACCCCAATAAACATCAGTTATTGTAATTTGTTGTGCTAGACATTACTGTAGATGTTTATCATATTATGTGAAACTCTTAATTCCAGATTGCTGGCAACCAGTTCCCCTTCTCTTGTGCCTATATGCACATCAGCTAACCTCTGTACAAATTCTAGCATGAAAGATTCTTCTCCTCAGATCCTCCTCAATTCCTCCACATCAGTAATGGCCCTAAATCTTAGGAATCCAGTTAAACCATCACTTCTTCTTCCTCTCTGCTACCTGCTCTGTCCTGCTTCTCTTCTCTATTGGACTAAGTTCTTTGGTCATTGACTGTGAATCTCAGTGTTCCTAAATTCAACAGTGAGGCCTTGAAACCTAAGAGAACTTTTTCGACAGCGTAAACATATCTGCATTTATTGGCCAGCTGAGTCCACCAGCAGATGATTCCAACTGTCCACTGACTTTTCATGGTTACTTTTTTTTTTTTTTTTCCTGCGGTACACGGGCCTCTCACTGCTGTGGCCTCTCCCGTTGCGGAGCACAGGCTCCGGACGTGCAGGCTCAGCGGCCATGGCTCACGGGCCCAGCCGCTCCACGGCATGTGGGATCTTCCCGGACCGAGGCACGAACCCGTGTCCCCTGCATCGGCAGGCGGACTCTCAACCACTGCGCCACCAGGGAAGCCCCATGGTTACTTTTGTGTTGACTTCTTTGCAAACCCAGCACTGCCAGCCTAAACCTAGATTTCTGAAGAATTCCTGTAGGGGAATAGTCACCAAACGTCAACTCTGATGAACAGCTTGCTGCAGCTCTAATGGTGAGACATATAAAAGGCATCATACATTAAATTTAATGTTGCCTCATTAGTCTTAATTAGATTCCTACATTACACCAGGATTATGGTTTCTCCGTGTTTATGATTTCTCCTAAAATGAATCTAGCCCAGATAATACTTCGGTGTACTTTTTAAACCTTTGAATAAAAATCTCCACTCATGGATTAATATTAGTAATAAATATTCTTGATCTTACAAAAATAATAGCAAAGAAAGGCAAACTAAATTAGTGTATTTCTAGAAGTTTCATGTCATGCATAAATCCTATAAAGGAAGTCCTGTAACTTAGGAATAAACTTAAAAACTGCAAACATTTGCTCACTAAGAAAAGTCATTTGTCTATTATTTCCTTTATTCCCTTTCCTATCATTATGCATAATATGAAATATGTTTTTTTCAATTAAAGAATAGTTGCTTCCTGCCTCCTCTCCCCATTTCATAGTTTAGCTTCTGCTTTTATTGGCATTTACTGTGAAGATATATCATATTCAGTATTATCATATAGCTATTAAAGTATTAAGGAACTTGAGAAACCATAGAGTGCAATCCTTTTTTAATTACAAAGAAATCGTGGCCCACAAGTTTTAAAGACTCATGGAGAACACAGAGGTAATGGTGAATCCTTCACCAGAAGCCAGGTTTTCTGGCTCACAACTCACCATACGTATGATCAACTCCCTAATGTGTCTGAGAATATATTTTACTGCCATGTTCCAAATGCACACTGCAATGCAGGCCTCCAACTTCTGACTCTGAGTTCACATGTTCATGCAGCTGCCATACCTAAACAGATTCTGAAATACCTGTTGCTTGGCTGCAATTTTACCGGCAATCACACGCTCATAAAAAGAGAAACCAAAGAAAATACACTGTAAATTAGGTCTGTTAAGAAGACTTCTTCAGTTCTCTGTCACTAGATAGTGAAAGGGTTAGTGGTGTAGAAGTCTTAAAAGCCTACATCTCATTTACATGTATATGCTAGTAATTTAAGGATTATAACAGACATTAAACAATAAATTAAGGACTTCATTCCTACTGTAGACTCAGGACTAACTAGTTTTGACTCCTGTCAAAAATGGACATAATTTCTTCTTCTTGTCATGCTGGGTTCCCCACTGCCCTCCAGCATTTGGTGAAATCTGGCCAATGCCATGGCAGAGCAAAGTCTCATCTAGGAGGAAAATATCAAGATTTAGGGGCTAAAGAAGGAAAGGAGAGAGTGACTAGCAGAGAAGAATTCAGAATCAAACAATATTCTTGTGCCACTTGGAAACACTAGCTTAGCATGGAAAACATTTCAAATTTGCCAGCCCCTTGAAACTCTGAGCATGAGGAACAGATAGCCATGGGGAAAGCTGGAAGGCTTGGAAAGAGCCAGTGAACGCTGAGAAGTCAAAGAACATTTTAGGCCAAAGAGCTTTTGGTCAATATGTATATATTCATTTCTGTAATCTACATATTTTGGAAATGAAGACCTATTTGCCAAAACAGCAAGATACCTAAATGTTCACGCAGGGATTATACACAATTATCATGAGTCATTTTCCATCATTTACGCTAACTAGTTGTTAATTTAATGACTCCTCATAACAACCCCTTGGATAGTACATATTCTAAAGCCTGGAGTTCCTAAAAAGTTATAAAACTACTTCCAAATCAATTCCAACATTTGAAAGTTAAACAAATTACGTTTTGGTGAATAAAACTTTTGACTACACAGTTGCATATTCAGGTAAAGTGAGGTCTGAAAGTTTTCTGAACTATAAAACTTTTGACTACACAGTTGCATATTCAGGTAAAGTGAGGTCTGAAAGTTTTCTGAACTATAGAAAGAAATTTAAAGAAGATAAAGACATATGTTATATAACTGCTTATGACTTAAAGTTATGTAATTTACGATATAATTACAGCATTTTTATTGTGCATAGTTTAGAAGAATACAAACTTTTAAAAGTTAAGCATTAAATACTCAAAAAAAATGATATCCCATGAAATGTTAATAAATTTATAGTGGGAGATCCAATTCTAATAGTCGTGTAATGAAATGGACAGTAGCTTTGCTATTAAACTTTTGGTTTAGTAGCAAACTATCAAACCACCCACGAAATGTCAAAATAGTCTATACACCTCAGAGTTAGAGGTGTCTGACTCTCCGTGATTTATGGTAACATTATTTATAATGTATTTTCTGTTCATTTCAGTCCAGTGCTGTACCTTTTATAAACCTACTGATTAATATCAAACAGTGAACAAATCTGACAAGCAGGATTACCAATCTAACAAAACTGTTTATAGTGTGAATGAAAAAAGCACACCATTTCCAGGCAATGTACTTAATAATAAAATCCTGTTTTACTTAAGTGGCGAAGGGATTATTTAACTGTCAAAGTTCCTTTAACTGTTAAGAGTTGCCACATTAAAGATACACTATTCAAAAGCACCAGCAGAATATTTCATGCCAGTTTATTCATCATTATCATATTTCATATTTAAATACAGTAAAATTGATGTGTATAAAAATTTTAAAAGTTCAACTTTTTGAAATTAAATTAGCTCCCCCTAAGGCATTTTTATGGTAGAGATAAACAAAGATTTAATTATATTCTTATACAGATTTATCTCACTTTCTATAAATATTATACAATTTTTGTCAAGCAGAATGATATCAATATATATCATGGATTGTATTTGAACATTTTTCTTTAGAAACAGAATTTTCATATCATAAGATTCATAACTTCTGTGAGATATTTTGCAAAACACTTTCTTTAATATTGACAAATGTGCTAGTCTATTTCTTTAGTTACATAGATAGCATTATAAAACTACAGTTTATAGAAAGTAGTTTTTAATTCCATAAGACTACCAGAACATCAGCAACAAATAAAATTCATATTACTGAAATCAATTATTGGAAACAAATACATTTGATAGATGAATGAAGAGTTGAATAAAGCTAGTCTAAAACTTTTTAAGACTATAAAATTCCCAAAACAAACAGGAAAAAAAATTACCCAGAAGGCTATTCCCATGATGATTCCAAATTGTGTTTTTGTTAGTATAAGACAGGAAATTATTAAACTCAATTTTAACATGACAATTTCCTTTAAATTATTTTTAATTAGATTAAATATTACATCTATGGAAAGAATAATAGTTTTACAGAGCCCAAAACATGGACTTTCATTTCATATCTACATGTTCATCTTGAGCCTATGTTCTTGGAAATCAAAGAGAAAAGTTTCTAAAAACTTACATAGTAATAAACAAAGAATATGAGAAAATGAAATTGTAGCACCTAATTCATTTTCCCCCAAAGTGAATAAAATAATGTTGGCAAGGAGTAACATCACCAAAAATGGTGAAGAAAGAAGTTCCATGGATCCTCTCCCCTGTGGAAGCAACCATTAAGCTGGCAAAAACTTACAGAATTAACTGTTTTGAAACTCTGGATGCTAACAGAAAACCTTACAACAATCAGAGAAGTGATTAATGTACAAAGAAGCTACTACATTTTAGCATTTAAGGAAATTCCAATCAGGTCACTGCTGACTACTGAGATAATGGAACAGAGACTTCAGTGACCACACATAACAAAGGATACAGTCTTTGCAAGAGTAGTTTAGAAATACCACTAAACAAATGGACAACTGTAGTCCGCAACAAGTCACAACAGCAAACTCTGGGGAAGGATTAAAATCTGATTTCCAGGGACTTCCCTGGTGGTCCAGCGGGTAAAACTCCACACTCCCAAGGGGGCCCAGGTTCAATCCCTGGTTGGGGAACTAGATCCTGCATTCATGCCGCAACTAAGGGTTCACATGCCACAAATAAGAAGTCCGCATGCTGCAACTAAGAGTCCACATGCCACAACTAAGAAACCCACATGCCACAACTAAAAGATCCCATGTGCTGCAACTAAGACTTGGCACAGCCAAAATAAATAAATTTTTTTTAAAAAAATCTAATTTCCAGAGTTATCACCTTATAATATGCAAAATGCCCAGTTTACAAGAAAACATTATGAGATATGCAAAGAAATACGAAAGTATGACTTATTCACAGGATGAAAAGAATTTGGCAGAAGCCATACCTGAGACACCCCAGAGATTAAACATACTAGACAGAGAGACTTTAAATCAACTTTCTTCAATATGCTCAAAGTGTTAAAGAAACACATGGTCAAATAATTAAAGAGAAAATGATGGCTCAACAAATAGAGAAAATCAACAAAGAGATGAACATAAATAGGATTCAAATAGAAATTCTGAGGCTATAAAATGCAATTGTGAAATGTAATATTCACTAGAGGGGTTCAACACAGATTTGAGCAGGGAGAAGAATCACTAAACTTGAAGATATGCCAATTGAATTTTTCTAGCCTGATGAACAGAGAGAGAGCAGAATGAAGGGACAATGATCAGATCCTAAAATACCAGTGGGGTACCATCAAGTACATCAACATACACAATATGGTAGTCCTAGAAGGAGAGGGAGAGAGAAGGGGACAGAGAGAATATTTAAAGAAATAATGGTTTAAAAAGAACGCTGAATTTGGTGAAAGAAATTAATCTACACATCCAAGAAACTCTACTAACTCTAACTAGGAGAAACACAAAGAGATCCACACAGAGACTCATTATAATCAAACTGTTGAAAGACGAAGAAAAACTCTTGAAAGCATCAAGACAGAGATATGGCTGGTCTTGTATAACTGGTCTTCAATAAGTTTAACAGCCAATTTCTCATCAGAAACCATGGAGGCCACCAGGCAGGAGAATGACATATTAAAGTGATTAAAAGGAAAAAGAAAACCATGTCAACTAAGAATCCTACGTTTGGCAAAACTGTTCTTGAAAAATGAAGCAGAATTAAGACGTTTCTATATAAACAGAAGCTGAGGGGAACAGAAGCTACAAGAAATGTCAAAGTGGTCTTTTCAGGCTGAAATTAAAAGACATTAGACAGCAACTCAAAGCCATACAAAGAAATAACATCAGTAAATGTAACTTCATAGGAAAATATAAAAGCCAGCATTATTTTGTTTTTGGTTTACAACTTCTTTTTTTATATGATGTAAAAAATAAATGCATAAAATAATAACTCTAAGTTAATGGGTATATGATGTAAAAAGATATAACTTGTGACAATAACAACCTAAAATGGTAGTGGGAGATAGAACTGTAAAGAAGAAGAGTTTTTTTTATACTATTGAAGCTAAATTGCCATCAATTCAAACTAAATTGTTAGATATTTAGAAGATTAATTGTATTCTCAAGAGTAGCCACTAAGAAAATAACAAAAGGAAATACAGAAAAGGAAGTGAGGAGAGAATTAGAATACTAGAGAAAAACAGCTAAACAGAGAAGAAGGCAGAATAGAGGTACTGAGGAACAAAAACATATAAGGCATGTAAAAGATAAACTAAGAATGTCAGAAGCATGTACTTCCTTATAAGTATTCACTTAAATGTACATGAAATTAATTCACTAATTAAATGACAGGAATTGGCATAATGAATTAATTAGGTAAAAACCATGATCCACCTATCTGTTACTTACAAAAGACTCACTTTAAATCCAAAGACACAAATATGTTGAAAGTATAAGGACAGAAAAACATATTACATACAAGTCGTCACCAACAGAGAGCAGGAGTATCTATACTAATATCAGAAAAAGTAGACTTTAAGTCAAAGATTGTTACAAGAGACAAAGAAGCACTTTACATATTTATTAAAAAAGCCAGTATATCAAGAAGATAAAACAACTGTGGGCATTGCTACAATATGGCAGAATGTACGAGACCCACATTTCTCTACTGAAAATACAACATTAGCTATCATTTCCCTGATGTTAGCCCCTAAATTGCCAGGTTAAACCACTTTAAAATATTTTCTGTTTGTGTAGATTTCCAAGAGGAAGACCATTTTTAGAAGCAGCATTTCTTTGTTTTGTTTTGTTTCTCAAGTCTTAATTTGCTCTATGAGCAGAAGCATCACCTTGCCGCACACAATCCTCTAGCCTAGAGGATTACCTACTAGATTTGTAATCCACCTAAAAGAGGAGATTGACTGGGCTTCCCTGGTGGCGCAGTGGTTGAGAGTCTGCCTGCTGACGCAGGGGACACGGGTTTGTGCCCCAGTCTAGGAAGATCCCACATGCCGCGGAGCGGCTAGGCCCGTGAGCCATGGCCGCTGAGCCTGCACCTCACGGGAGAGACCACAACAGCGACAGGCCCGCGTACAGCAAAAGAAAAGAATATATTGACTTTGACAGTCTGGGTTTTCCTTAATTCATGATTTTGTGATTGTTTTAAAATTACTTTAATTGGGAAATACACCACAATACTTGTCACATTTACTAATTGTGATCTTTGTACACTTATATTGCTTTGATAACCACAGAACTAACCTACACACATTTTTAGTATTATTCATTTAGCAAGTTATTTTATATTTATTAGTAGAATACTCACAAGTGAATTAATCTAAAACAAATATATATGTAAATTAGAGAATATAATTAAGTTGTTGATGAAATACTCCACCTAAATTGAATTATCAGTTTAAAGAATAACTGAGTAAAAATTACTTGCAGTGAAGTTCACCTTCACTTAAAGTTTGAAGTTTGCTTCATTGTTCCTTGTCATTTTGTAATAGATTCATGGAAAGCATATCACAATTTCCTCAAACTTCTTGAACAGGTTACCTTATATTTTTTCATTATTTCTTTTCTTTAAGCATACCCATTAAAAGCTCTTGTAGATGACTAAAAGAAGAATAAAATCCACAACCCCCCACGTCACATTCCTTTAGAAAATACTATAATTTAAATTTGGAAAAGGAAGCCTACGTTTTTCAGTTCTAATTCCCAAATGTCTGGATTCCCTTCTCCCTTTCAGTGGAATATACACTTGACATTTATAATTTACCAGGTTCAGGGGTCACAAATGACAAATACTGATTTGTTCTTATGCTTATCTTGAACAATGTCAATTTTATAACCTTGAACAGTAATATAGACTACATGAATATCATATCATGGTGAGTTAGGATTGGAGTGAGGAGAAAAGCTGGGAAGAAGACATCTGACATGCATTATTGTTGTAATCTCCCCAACTCTAATCAAAATATCAACTAGTATTCCAGAACTGAGCAGCTGCTGGGCCCAGCAGGCATGTCACTTCTGCAGGTATAAAAGATCTGTGTACCTCAGGGAGAAAAAGTGGTTATAGAAGGCTGGTTGCCCAGAATAAAGAGAAGCCAAGAGTTGCTAAACTGAGTTCTCCCTACCACTGAGACTACAAAACTTCTGAGAAGACTAGGAATTAAGAGGTTTGGATTTGCTGTCCTAAAGGAGAACAGCATTCACCAGCAGAACACCACAAGCTTGCAAATGTGGACTACAAGACCTTCCATCATGTGGAGGATTGCCACTGCACAGGGCTACCAAAAATTAAGCTGGCACCACAGGGTATGGAGAACAATAAGCTGGTCCTCAAGGACCAGCAGCTAGAGGGAAAAAAGTAGAACACTTAGACTAGGCAGTCCCTGGTAAAACAGAACTGCAGATGGAGATTGATGAATTTACCTGCCACAAAACAAACCTTAAGTGTACATGAAATGATTCAATTACAAAATTAAGAAAAAACAACCCAAATAGAAAACATGGTTAGCAAATTTTGAAGTACAATATATACATTGAAGAAGAATATGTTACTGATGAGACCTGACTAATGTTCCTGAAAAATTAAGTAGAGGAAATACCCCAAAATACAGAACAAAAATACAAAAACCTAAAAATCATAAAGAAAGAGCTAACAAACTTAGAGGACTTCCCCAGGAGATATAACATACCAGTAATGCTTTATAAAATAAATTCCATATGAATTAAAGATTTGAGTAAAATATAAAACAATAAAAATCATAGGAAAAAATACAGAATGTCATGCATTTTACCTAGTATTAGGCCAAAAGATTAAAAGGGGGGAAAGAGAAAATATTTGACTATGCAAACTTATCTTAAGTAATACAGCAAAAGGTAGCATAAATAAAGCCAACATGCACATGTTAGACCTGGAAAAAAATATTTGCAAAGATTATGAAAAGTTGTAGGTAAATAACCAGAATGTAGCAGCTATAAACTGATGAGAAAAGTATAAGAACCTTATGTGTAGTAGTTATCTATTGCTGCAAAACAAATTGTCTCCCAAATTTAGGAACTTAAAATAACAAATATTCATTTCCTCACAGTTTCTGTGGGTCAGGGAGCGAGGAGTGCCTTAGCTAGGTTCTTTCATTCTAAATCTCTCATAAAGTTGCAGTTAAGCTGTTGGCCACTATGAACTCATGAAGTCTCAATTAGGAAGAAGAGAGCTGCTTTCAAGTTTACTTACATGGTTTTCCGCAGGCTTCCTTCCCTGGTCACATGGGCCTCTCCATAGGGCAGCCTCATGACTTTGCAAATGACTTCCCATAGGGTAAACAACTCAAAGTGAGCAAGAGAGAGTACTCAACAAGAAAGAATGCAGCCTTTTTTTCACCTTATCTCAGAAGTGATGTCCCATTGTTTCTTCTGTATTCTACCAGTTAGAAGCTGATAACTAAATCCAGTGCACAAAGTGAAAAGTTTATACAAGGGCATGTATGTCATGAGGCAGGGATTATTGAAGACATCTTAGAGGATACTTCCACCCCTATTATGAAAACACATGTAAAGGTTTAGTAGGCAATTTACACAAGAATGAATCCAAATGGAAATATATATATAGACATTTTATTTTTCAAACTGCCAATTATGGAAATGCATATTATTTAGTAATGAGATATCACTTTGCATCCATTAGAATGGCAAACTCTTAAAAAAGTAGGTGTAATTCTTCTAGAAATTTTAATTTCTATGATTAAAATTAAAATATACATATATACTTCAACCAGGAATTCCACTTCTTATAATCCATCCTGTAGAAATAAAATCAAGAGTATTTAGAAGTATGTGTGACAAGGCATTATTTGTAATAGCTGAAACTGAGGTTGGTTGGGAGTGGGATGAATGACTATTAATAGGAGCAATGGCTCCTATTAATAAATTGTGGTTCTTCTTTACTATGGAGTAATATGTAACTTTTTAAAATAACTAGTTAGAGCTGTACTAGTTGTCTTGGAGGGATTTTGGTAAAATGTTATGCAAAGAAATAAACATAATGTGATTTCATTGTTATAAAATAAAATCTATTGATTGATTATTTATATAATTATATATGTACCTTATATACATAATTTTATCAGAAGGGAAAAACATATGGAGAAAAAGAGAAATATATTAAGAAGTAAATACCAGGTTGTTTATCAGCCAAAAAAATCAAAAATCAAAAATCTGCATGATAGATAGAGAAATAGCTATTAAATATATATATACATATATATGTCAATAAGATGGATACATACGTAGATACATAGATAGATACCTAAATGCATGGATAGATAGACATCTATGCATCTATGTAACTATCTATACATATATTTGTGTGAATGTGCATATATACATATAGAAATAGATGAAAGGACAAAAATAAATCAAGAATGTTTCACTCTTACAAGATCCTTAGAAGCTAAAAAGAAACAAACAAAAAAGTTGCTGTTTCTATCACACTGTCTTTAAGGTAGCTCTTCCTTGTGAGTAACCATCTTAAGCAGGAGAGTTCAAACTATAAATCACACATGCACAGACATAGACATGCCATCAGAGCTAGTACATACTGAGTGGGAGAATCACCTCCAAGTAATATGGGTTAGAGACCTGTGGCACACAGGCATAGATCTGAGCACACTACCCTTTTACCAGACAATTGCTATCCACAATTTCGTACATTCATTTATGCTAAATCACTCCAATGTGTTTGGCTTATGAGCTGATAACCTTTGTCATTTTATGTCTCTATGATTTTTAGAGTAAACCACACTTAATATACAGGAAAATTATTAGAGTTGGAAAATGTACTACTCTGTTAGGTAAACAAGAAAGATAACACAAAAGGAAGGTCTTTCAAATATGTAATTGTTGCTTTGTCTCCAGAAAAGTAAAGTGCATTTAAATCACAGGTAAGAGAAACCAAGATTATCTGCACTGCAAAGCACAGATCTTCACATTCTAATCACAAATAAAATAAGAGCTAAAGTCTTGTGTTTCCATAGATAGTATCAATTAACGAATGAATTTTGAGGCACTTAAGGTATAATTTCAAAAAAGTTTATTTACAAAGCATGTGGGAGTTTTAAAAATAAATAAATAAAGGTGAAAGACTATCTCTAAATAGCAATCTAACCTCAGAAAACTTTCCCTGACCACAGTCAAATTCAGATCATCTTATCTATCTTTGGAGAGAGGTTTTTTAAACCAACAATTCTCACAATGCTGCCCCAAGAAACAAACAATATTTTAGTGTCCTACTTGCCAGTAAAAAAGAAGAGTTCTGTCTTCACATATTTCAAGCTCCCATTGACTCAAATGAAAAGGGCCTTTTTACTGGTGCTATTGTGGAAGCAATCCCTCAGCCTCAATTCATTCTTGAACAATCTTAAATGCTTTTACATCACGCTACCTTCTTTCATTATGGCCTATTTACAAAAGAAACAGAGTATGGTAACCAATTCCTGAATCCTTCTCAAAGACAAAACACTCTGCACAGCTTCCCTTACACTTGACACTGCACTACACTGCCTCCATTGATGATGGGCCACACCTAACACTTTCCCATAGACTGCAATTTCACTCTAATTACTGTTACTTCACACTGCTGATGAATGGAACAGCTAAAGTTTATATGCATACTAGACACCACTTCCTATAACTTCATTCATCAGAAAGGGTTTTCAGAATTGTTAAGGAAGAGTAAAATGAATAACTATTGACCATGTAAAAAACTCCATTATGCAGGTCACTAGTAAAAGAAGTTCTAGGAGATAAATGTAACCGAAAGAAAAATACTTCCGAAGTGAAAGCACAGATAAGTAGTTCATAAAGACCTTGAAAATTCAAAGATATATCCATAAATGGCTAGGATATTTAGAAGCAAAGGCTGAGTCATTCATGGAGTGAGAAAAACTATCAGTTCTAAATTAAAAATTGTATATGGTTAACACAAGTATTAAGGGAAAAGTGATTTGTGGTACATCAAAATGGAAGATGAATTTTTAAATAGTCTAATTCTTTTTTTTTTTTTTTTTTTTAGCCTTGCAGCTTGCAGGATCTTAGTTCCCTAACCAGAGACTGACCCTGTACCCTTGGCATTGAAAGGGCCAAGTCCTAACCACTGGGCTACCAGGGAATTCCCAATATTGCCAAATTTTTTAAATATAGGAATCTAAAGCCTTAAAACTGTAAAATATACAAAGAAAGTTTCCTTGTTCAGAAAAAAAAACTGTCATTTTAATTTTTAGGTTGCAAGAAATCCCGAGAGATGCTGAAAACTGAGACTTAGAAATAATAAAGTTATTAGAGATGTCACATAGCTAACAAATGACAGAACAAAGATTCAAGCCCCGCTCTGCATTACATGCTCTTAACCACTCTACCATGTTGCTCTAACTTTTGGGTCCTGCTAACAAATACCCTGCAATATAGTGGGAAAATAGGATACAGCTATTAATTTGTATTTAGGAATAAAGTAAGAATAATAGTTTAGAAGAGTTTTAAGATTTTAAGACTGGATGACTGGGAGAATTATAGTGTCATTAAGGGCTGGCCCTCTGCTTCCCCAAATGCTGGCAGTCACTCCTCTATTCTCTAGACACGAGACTAGGAGTTATCTTTCTGGGAAATATACCAACCCAAGAGAAGAAGACCCAAAGATTCTGACAACAAATGCTCCCCAATGAAATGCCCCAGCCAGATAACCTGACAGAGGGAACCACAGTCAACCAACCCATTCACATACTCAAAGCCTCCTAGAAAATTTTTACTGTCCCTTTCTTAAGTATTCTTAGATAATTAAGAATATCTCGGCATCTATGGGCTTCCCTGGTGGTGCAGTGGTTGAGAATCTGCCTACTAATGCAGGGGACACGGGTTCGAGCCCTGGTCTGGGAAGACCCCACATGCCGCAAAGCGACTAAGCTCATGAGCCATAACTACTGAGGCCTGCACATCTGGAGCCTGTGCTCCACAACAAGAGAAGCCACGATAGTGAGAGGCCCATGCACCGCAATGAAGAGTGGCCCCCACTAGCCACAACTAGAGAAAGCCCTCACACAGAAAAGAAGACCCAACACAGCCAAAAATAAATAAATTAATTAATTAATTTTAAAAAATGTAACTGTTTAAAAAAAGAAAAAAGAATATCTTGGCATCTAAAGAAATGTGCAAACAAGAGAAAGAAAGACTGAAGTAACCAAAAAGAAGGGAGACAGCACCATCTGAGAAAACATACTTTATGCAAGAGGAAAAAAGAATCCTCCCCAAACAGGTTGAATTAATATTCTCAAAGAGGTAAAAGGAGGTATTGCATTTATGAAACAAGAATAAGTAGCTATTATAAAGGAACATTCAAAGAAAAAATACTCTTAAAAATTAAAAATATGAAAGCCAAAATTAAAACTCAAAGAAGTATCAAAGACAAGGTTAAGGAAACCTCTCAGAAAATAAAGAAAAGGACAGAAAATAAGGGAGAAAAATAAGAAACCTAGAGAGTCAGTTCAGGTGGTCCACAATGGACTTGACCAAATAATTGGAGTTTAAAAGAGAGACAGACAGACAGACAGACAGAGAGAACAAAAGGGAAGAAAACATCCAAAAAGTAATTCAAGAAAATATTCATCAATGGAAGACATGAGCTTCCAGATTGAAAGAACGCCAAATGCTCATGATAAAAGATGTCATTAAATACACAGCAAGTAAACCACTATGAAATATCAGAATATGGACAGCAAAGAGAAACTCTTATAAGCTTCTAGGAAGAAAAAACAAAGAAGAAATTTAAATAACTTTGGATCAACAGCAACACTGAAAAATAAAAGAAAGCAGAAAGAAACTATCAAAATTCAAAAATAAAGTGATTTATCCAACCTAGAATTTTATTCCAAAATACTGCTCACATAAATAAAGACATTTTCATGAATACTCTCAAACACCATTTTCCTTCATGTATTTCTTCTTAGAAAGCTCTTAGAGGATCTCCTTAACCAAAATGAAGGACTATATTGGCTGAGAAAAAGGAACTGAAAACACATCTGAGATGGGCAAAACAATGATATGGGCAAAGGGTATCTCCTATGCACCAAGCACAGAGGTAACCTGCCTAAACTGGAAGAGGTCAGAAG